>NC_084564.2:10012500-10020000 GCF_033978685.3 Nerophis lumbriciformis | reverse complement strand
ATAACATGCACAAAAGTTGACACAAACAGGTTTGAATGGCTAATCAAGGTTCCAGTCCTCACCTGTGACCTGTTTGTTTGTAATTAATGTGTGTGTATAAAAGGTCAGTGAGTTTCTGGGCTTCTGACAGACCATTGCATCTTTCATCCAGTGCTGCACAGATGTTTCTGGATTCTGAGTAATGGGGAAGGCAAAATAATTGTCAAAGGATCTGCGAGAAAAGGTAATTGAACTGCATAAAACAGGAAAGGGGTATAAAAAGATATCCAAGGAATTGAGAATGCCAATTAGCAGTGTTCGAACGCTGATTAAGAAGTAGAAAATGAAGGATTCAGGTAGACCAGCAAAGATTTCAGCCACAACTGCCACGCAAAGAAAAATCCATATATAACTTCAGCTGAAAAACAGGACTCTCTGAAAAATTGTGGTGTGGCTGTTTCAAGATGCACAAGAAGGAGGCACTTGAAGAAAAATGGGCTGCATGGTTGAGTGGCCAAAAAGTTCAATTTTGCTCTCATCACTCCAAATTACTTTGTTCCAGAAGTTTCGAGGCTTGTCTCTGTGCTGTTTGGCGTAATGTCAGCGGGATACTTTGTGACATTTGCGCAGAAATGGCTTTCTTCTGGCGACTCGACCATGCAGCCCATTTTTCTTCAAGTGCCTCCTTATTGTGCATGTATAGGATATACATATATGTGCATATATAGTTATAGGCTATAAATGTGTAGGATATATGTATGTATGTGTATATATGTGTATAATTGTTTATATGTATATATTTATATGTATATGTATACATATATACATACAGTATGTGTATATATACTGTATGTATATATATATATGTACAAGCAAATATTGATATAAAGCCACAGACAACTACACTTTCGAATTGCCTCAACATAGTGCAACAATACACAAAAACAAACAAAAGGCTCATCAATCAACCACAAAGGTTTTGTTTAAATTTACAAAAAAAAAAAAAAAAAAAGGCAGCTCAGTCGGTAGGATTTTGCCGTAAAAATAACAGCTCTATGGTTTTTTCACTTTCAGTATTGCACTGTAAAAACAACCGTAGATTTTTAAGGTAAAAAAAATTGGGGTTAAAAACACTGTTAATTTTATGTTAACATGTTGGCAACTGAGCTGAATTACATCAATGAAAGTCTGCATGCAGACAAAACCACTCCGCTGATAAAAACGTGAACTGTGTGTACTTTGTGACAGAAGTAGAACCTTGACATTGTTCTTGCTATCGACGTGAAGCCTGCATGTTCTTGGCTGTGCACGTACTGGATAAGAACTGATAGCAAGCATTTACGTCAACGGGTACGGCTAAATGTTTTGTTTGACGAACAAAAGAAGCGCTCATGACCTTCCAGCGGTGCCTGTCGGCAGACAATCGATCCCCGCAAAGTGCCACTTGCGTCGCTCGCGATATCCGCCTGCATCGTCGTGGGCGTCGGCGCTGTCGGGCCTGGCGTCGTGTCGATCACACGCCGCCCCCGCTGCCCTTAGCAGGTAAAAGCTTGTTTTAAATTGTCGGGGCAGCGTGCCAATCCTCTTAGGGGCCACGTTTGGCACCACTTTGCACACTTTTCAACTGAAATCACTTCCGCCTGCACTTTTACACGTGATCGTCAATAACCTGGTTGTCAAAAACACTTGGCTCTCCGAGTACCACCATAATGACCAACTGTCAAATACAGTAGCGTAGTAGGCCAAAGTATCCCTGCATTCATTCACAAGAATATTTCATATTTGTGGCCACGCAGTTTGAACAGTTACACTGTGTTTCAATGCAGGAAAATAAAACACTGTCCTTGAATAATGAATCAAATACAATTAATTGCACATAAGAGTTGAATTGCTAAAAATACTATAATAAAAACATCTGTTTTTAAAGATTAAACATGCCTAAAAGCTATACTATAGTATAGCTTTATATATATAGTAATATTTAATTACTTCTTTGGCATACTACTAGATGGGGGACTTGTATACAGTTTGGGAATCAATGTACTAAAACAGTGGTCCCCAACCACCAGGCCGCGGCCTGGTGCCGGTCTGTGGAT
This sequence comes from Nerophis lumbriciformis, assembly GCF_033978685.3. Lineage (NCBI taxonomy): Eukaryota > Metazoa > Chordata > Actinopteri > Syngnathiformes > Syngnathidae > Nerophis > Nerophis lumbriciformis. The sequence continues at coordinate 10,017,925 of NC_084564.2, read as the reverse complement.
CGATTGGTACCGGGCCACACAAGAAAAAAAAAAAAAAAAAAAAAAATATATATATATATATATATATATATACAGGTAAAAGCCAGTAAATTAGAATATTTTGAAAAACTTGATTTATTTCAGTAATTGCATTCAAAAGGTGTAACTTGTACATTATATTTATTCATTGCACACAGACTGATGCATTCAAATGTTTATTTCATTTAATTTTGATGATTTGAAGTGGCAACAAATGAAAATCCAAAATTCCGTGTGTCACAAAATTAGAATATTACTTAAGGCTAATACAAAAAAGGGATTTTTAGAAATGTTGGCCAACTGAAAAGTATGAAAATGAAAACTATGAGCATGTACAATACTCAATACTTGGTTGGAGCTCCTTTTGCCTCAATTACTGCGTTAATGCGGCGTGGCATGGAGTCGATGAGTTTCTGGCACTGCTCAGGTGTTATGAGAGCCCAGGTTGCTCTGATAGTGGCCTTCAACTCTTCTGCGTTTTTGGGTCTGGCATTCTGCATCTTCCTTTTCACAATACCCCACAGATTTTCTATGGGGCTAAGGTCAGGGGAGTTGGCGGGCCAATTTAGAACAGAAATACCATGGTCCGTAAACCAGGCACGGGTAGATTTTGCGCTGTGTGCAGGCGCCAAGTCCTGTTGGAACTTGAAATCTCCATCTCCATAGAGCAGGTCAGCAGCAGGAAGCATGAAGTGCTCTAAAACTTGCTGGTAGACGGCTGCGTTGACCCTGGATCTCAGGAAACAGAGTGGACCGACACCAGCAGATGACATGGCACCCCAAACCATCACCCAACCATGCAAATTTTGCATTTCCTTTGGAAATCGAGGTCCCAGAGTCTGGAGGAAGACAGGAGAGGCACAGGATCCACGTTGCCTGAAGTCTAGTGTAAAGTTTCCACCATCAGTGATGGTTTGGGGTGCCATGTCATCTGCTGGTGTCGGTCCACTCTGTTTCCTGAGATCCAGGGTCAACGCAGCCGTCTACCAGCAAGTTTTAGAGCACTTCATGCTTCCTGCTGCTGACCTGCTCTATGGAGATGGAGATTTCAAGTTCCAACAGGACTTGGCGCCTGCACAGAGCGCAAAATCTACCCGTGCCTGGTTTACGGACCATGGTATTTCTGTTCTAAATTGGCCCGCCAACTCCCCTGACCTTAGCCCCATAGAAAATCTGTGGGGTATTGTGAAAAGGAAGATGCAGAATGCCAGACCCAAAAACGCAGAAGAGTTGAAGGCCACTATCAGAGCAACCTGGGCTCTCATAACACCTGAGCAGTGCCAGAAACTCATCGACTCCATGCCACGCCGCATTAACGCAGTAATTGAGGCAAAAGGAGCTCCAACCAAGTATTGAGTATTGTACATGCTCATATTTTTCATTTTCATACTTTTCAGTTGGCCAACATTTCTAAAAATCCCTTTTTTGTATTAGCCTTAAGTAATATTCTAATTTTGTGACACACGGAATTTTGGATTTCCATTTGTTGCCACTTCAAATCATCAAAATTAAATGAAATAAACATTTGAATGCATCAGTCTGTGTGCAATGAATAAATATAATGTACAAGTTACACCTTTTGAATGCAATTACTGAAATAAATCAAGTTTTTCAAAATATTCTAATTTACTGGCTTTTACCTGTGTGTGTGTGTGTATATATATATATATATATATATATATATATATATATATATAATTTTTTTTTTTAAATAACACAAGATACACTTAGAATTAGTGCACCAACCCAAAAAACCTCCCTCCCCCACTCATTCACACTCATTCGCACTAAAGGGTTGTTTCTTTCTGTTATTAATATTCTGGTTCCTACATTATATATCAATATAGATCAATACAATCTGCAGGGATACAGTCCGTAAGCACACATGATTGCATTTTTTTATGCCAAAAAAAACAACAAAAAACAAATAAAAAAATGTTTTTTATAAATTGTCTAATGATAATGTCAATGGGGGATTTTTAATCACTGCTATGTTGAAATTGTAACTAATATTGATACTGTTGTTGATAATATTCATTTTTGTTTCACTACTTTTGGATTGTTCTGTGTCGTGTTTGTGTCTCCTCTCAATTGCTCTGTTTATTGCAGTTCTGAGTGTTGCTCGGTCGGGTTTGGTTTTGGAATTGGATTGCATTTTTATGGTATTGCTGTGTATTGTTTTGTTGGATTGATTAATAAAAAAAAGGAAAAAAAAAAGAAGGATTTAAAAAAAAATGAGAATCGATACTGAATCGCACAACATGAGAATCGCGATTCGAATTCAAATCGATTTTTTCCCACACCCCTAAAAGACAGGCTTAAATACCGGTCTCTTGATTAGAGACAGGTGTGACCCGAACGCAAGAGGCAGGTGAAAATCATAAGTCGTCATGGAAACTAAAAACAAACAAGGGTGCACAAAAACAGGAACTCATGGAGTCTTAAACTAACAGAAAATTACAAAAAAAACATGATCCAGACCACAGATCATGACAAATTAGGGACTTATTCATGTTTACATAGTCTCTTACCAGGAACTCTGTTACACACTTTTCCATTTACGAACCCCGTTCAAGAACCAATGAAGTTTGGGAATGGAGGTTCCACCGTACCTTGGCAAGACACACTGTCTTGAAGGTTCTTGGTGAAATGTGAGGGCGGAGGAACCGGAAGGAACTATTTTTCTCTGCACTCCTCGCTCCGCCACCTCTCTTCCTTGTTCTTCTCACCATGTCTGCAAGACAGATGCTCAGGCACACACCCACATGGCCGTCCGGCACACCTGTGCCGCATGGCAACAGCCGCGCCACCGCAGCCTTTGTGCGTCCGAGTGTGCAGGAATGCGGAGCTTTGTGGTCGTATTGTGCCGCCATGGAGCGCCTCTCTCCCTGCCATAGACACAAACGTCCCCCATCTTTATTATTTCATGCATTTGCTGCTTTAAACCCGCTCACCCTGCAGGTTGTGTGTTTGCGTGCGCGCTTTGATTGCATGAATAAAACATCCGGCGGGCATGTCTGTGAGTGATGGAGCTCTTGTAAGGCGGCATGAGCTCCACAAACAGTCCCCTGCAGGACCAGCTCTTGTAGTCATGAAGACTACAACACGCTTTGCCTCGGCATGAGGACACGGGAAGGAGCGGGAGGAGGGAATGTGAGGACATGAGGAGGTGGCATAAGGGCGGAAGAGAATGAGGGGAAAGGAGTGCAAAGGAGGGAAGTGGGAAGTAACGGGGGGGACAAGGAAACAGGAATAGAGAGCACGTGGATGTGAGAAGTGGAAGGAGGTGGTGGGAGTATGTAAGGAGAAATATGGCTAGAATGAATGGGAGGGCGTTGTGGTGAAGAAGGAGCTGAGCCGGAAGGCAAAGCTCTCAATTTACCGGTCGATCTACGTTCCCATCCTCACCTATGGTCATGAGCTTTGGGTTATGACCGAAAGGACAAGATCACGGGTACAAGCGGCCGAAATTAGTTTCCTCCGCCGGGTGGTGGGGCTCTCCCTTAGAGATAGGGTGAGAAGCTCTGCCATCCGGGAGGAGCTCAAAGTAAAGCCGCTGCTCCTCTACATAGAGAGGAGCCAGATGAGGTGGTTCGGGCATCTGGTCAGGATGCCACCCGAACGCCTCCCTAGAGAGGTGTTTAGGGCACGTCCGACCGGTAGGAGGCCACGGGGAAGACCCAGGACACGTTGGGTAGACTATGTCTCCCGGCTGGCCTGGGAACGCCTCGGGATCCCCCGGGAGGAGCTGGACGAAGTGGCTGGGGAGAGGGAAGTCTGGGCTTCCCTGCTTAGGCTGCTGCCCCCGCGACCCGACCTCTAATAAGCGGAAGAAGATGGATGGAAAGGGAGGGCAAAGTCATGCATAGGACGAAAGGAATAGGAATAGTAGACAGAATGTATGAGTAGGAATATGAGATGATAGATGGATGGTTAGGAAGTAAAGGAAATAATGCCAGAGGGGAACAGGAATAATTTAGAATGGAGGAAGTAGGATGAAGAGATTATAAAGTCCGACTAGAGTAATGTGTAGGAATAAATGGGAATAAAGCCAAAAGAGAAGGAGGGAAACCGGAATAATTTAGAAAAAAATGCATTTGAATTAGCTGAAAGCAGGAATAAAAGATGCAGGAATTTGCAAGATTATAAAATGGGAATAGAACTGGAATAAGATTGGAGGCAAATGAGGGAAGCAGGAATAGCTTGGGAGGAATGTACAAGGAGGAATTTGAGACAATGTAACAGCAATAGGAGAGTGTGTAGGAATAAGCAGGACTGAATCCAGATGAGAAAATGGAAGCAGGAATAAAAGATGCAGGAATGTGCAAGATTATAAAAATGGGAGTAGAGTAATGTGTATAAATAAACTGGAAAAAAGGATGGAGGTAAAGGAGGGAAACAGGAATAACTTGGAAGGAATATACAAGGAGGAATATGAGATTATGTAATAGGAGAGTGTGTAGGAATAAACAAGACTGAATCCAAATGAGAAAATGGAAGCAGGAATAAAAGATGCAGGAATATGGGATTATAAAATGGGAATAGAGTAATGTGTATAGATAAACTGGAATAAGGTTGGAGGCAATAGAGGGAAACAGGAATAACTTGGAAGGAATGTACAAGGAGGAATATGAGATTATGTAATAGGAGAGTGTGTAGGAATAAACAGGACTGAATCCAGATGAGAAAATGGAAGCAGGAATAAAAGATGCGGGAATATGTGATTCTAAAATGGGATTAGAGTAATGTGTATGAATAAACGGGAATAAGGTTAGAGACAAAGGAGGAACATTTTGTAATTTAGAAGGAATGCACGAGGAGGAATGTGACATTGTGAAATATGAATAAAGTAATGTGGTCGAATAAACAGGAATAAGGCCAGAGGAGGAGGGAAACAGGAATAACTTAGACATAATGTATTTATAGCGTGTGTAGGAATAAACAGAACTAATTTCAGACGATACAATAGAAGCAGGAATAAAAGTTGCAGGAATATGGGATTATAAAATGGGAATAGAGTAATGTGTATACATAAACTGGAATAAGGTTGGAGGCAAAGGAGGGAAACAGGAATAACTTGGAAGGAATGTACAAGGAGGAATATGAGATTATGTAATAGAGTGTGTAGGAATAAACAGGACTGAATCCAGATGAGAAAATGGAAGCAGGAATAAAAGATGCGGGAATAAAGGAGGTAGGAATATAAGAGGAATAAAACAGCAATCTTGGCAGGACCAGGAGAGAATGTGAGGAGTCAGGAAGAAGGGGTGATAGAGGAGGAGGCATGCAGAATAAAAGTGATGAAGAATAATGATAGCAGCAGCAAGCAGGAATAGAATGGAGGAAAGAAGAAGAAGAATGTAATAGAAAAGAAGGAATGTTGTCAGTCAACTAAATATGTCTATGC
>NC_084564.2:9955000-10010000 GCF_033978685.3 Nerophis lumbriciformis | reverse complement strand
TCCCCTTTAAAATATTTAATTGATTTTGCTACACAACGATTCAAAAATGTAATCATTCAATGGAAAGAAAAAAAAGTAAAGTATCAGTATTGGTATGATCAATACCGTCCCTGTTACTACTTGATATTAAATCCATCCATCCATTTTCTACCGCTTGTCCCTTTAAATCGATACCCAAATTTGTAGTATCGACCAAAACTAGAGATGTCCGATAATATCGGACTGCCGATATTATCGGGTGATAAATGCTTTAAAATGTAATATGGGAAATTATCGGTATCAGTTCCAAAAAGTAAAATGTATGACTTTTTAAAACGCCGCTGTGTACACGGATGTAGGAAGAAGTACAGAGCGCCAATAAACCTTAAAGGCACTGCCTTTGCGTGCCGGCCCAATCACATAACATCTACGGCTTTTCACACACACAATTAAATGCATGGCATACTTGGTCAACAGCCATACAGGTCACACTGAGGGTGGCCGTATAAACAACTTTAACACTGTTACAAATATGCGCCACACTGTGAACCCACACCAAACAAGAATGACAAAACACATTTCGGGAGAACATCCGCACCGTAACACAACATAAACACAACAGAACAAATACCCAGAATCCCTTGCAGCACTAACTCTTCCGGGACGCTACAATATACACCCCCCACCTCAACCTCCTCATGCTCTCTCAGGGAGAGCATGTCCCAAATTCCAAGCTGCTGTTTTGAGGCATGTTAAAAAAAAAAAAAATGCACTTTGTGACTTCAATAATAAATATGACAGTGCCATGTTGGCATTTTTTTCCATAACTTGAGTTGATTTATTTTGGAAAACCTTGTTGCATTGTTTAATGCATCCAGCGGGGCATCACAACAAAATTAGGCATAATAATGTGTTCATTCCACGACTGTATATATCAGTATCAGTTGATATCGGAATCGGTAATCAAGAGTTGGACAATATCGGAATCGGCAAAAAAGCCATTATCGGACATCTCTAGCCAAAACAAATGTAATGTATCCAAACAACAGAATGTGTTTATTGCATGTTAACAGAAGTGTAGATAGGACATAAAGTAAGCAGATATTAACAGTAAATTAGCAAGTAGATTTGTGATAGTTTGAGAAAATAATACAACAGGAAATGATTCAATATGTTACTTTCAGCAGCCAAATTAGGAGCCTTGTTAGCCCGTATGAAATAGTTCTATTATCATTTATATGCCAAATAATATATACATATATATAAATATCAAAAATAGGCCGTAATATATATCGCGATATACATTTGAGGCTGTGTCCTAACAGTAGGATCCAACACATGATAATTGCCATGACATAGTGGTGTTGTGTTTTCATACAGCACATATTTTGCTCCCTTACTGTTCCCACAATGACCTTCAAACCTGATTACGGCATTATCGTTACATCCTGATGAGTTATTCATATTATAGGATCCAACATGTAACAACCGAGCAGCATAATTATGACACTTATTCATTATTTACAAGAAATGTGCTCTCATTTCAGCATCAACTCTTTTTTTCTTCTTCTGTGCACCAGCTTCAATGTCCATAATGCACAGTAGTTTTCCTGAGATTGCACCTTTTTTTTCCCCTCCTTCTTTTCACACCAAAACGCCATCTCGGCCGTTTTTTTCCACTGGAGATAAAAACCAATCACGAGCGGACGAGAACTCCATTAATTTGATGAGATATGAATTTAGCTCCCAGCGCAACAATCCGAAATAGTCTGCCTCTTTCAGACCAACCCATTAAAAGTCATTTGATCTTCCGCGGCTAATTATAGCGCCCTCGGAGCAGCCCACCACTCCACCGACCCCCCCACGCCCCACACACCCCTTCCCATGGCCGACCTCATCCCGTCGGCGTTCATCTCATTCCATTTTTAGGTCCCACCTGACGATTCATCGCCAGGCAGAATTGTCCATCCCATGTGTTGATGTTTGAGGGATGCCGCCAGGTAGGAGGCGTGAGGTCATGTGATCAAAAACAGAGAAGCCGCGAGGCGTCGGTCGGCCGCTGCTGCGTTGTCGGACTTGATCGATTAGCCTAGTCCAGGGGTCGGCAACCCGCGGCTCCGGAGCCACATGCGGCTCTTTGATCACTCTGATGCGGCTCAGCAGCTTACTTGCTGAACCCCCCAATTTCCCCGTGAGACTTCCGGATTTCAGTGCCTCTCGCAGAAAACTCCCGGGATTAATATTCACCGATTTTCACCCTTACAGCTATAATAAGGGCGTGCCATGATGGTACAACATTTGGCACCCTCTACAATCTGCATTAACAGTGTGCCAGCCCAACACTTGTTATACAATATACATCTCCTGCTTGCACAAGTACGTGACAGCAAGGCATACTTGATCAACAGCCACACAGGTTACACAGACGGTGACCATATAAAACAACTTTAACACTCTTACTAATAATGCGCCACACTTTGAACCAAAACCAAACAAGAATGACCAACACATTTCGGGAGAACATCTGCACCTTAACACAACATAAACACAACAGAACAAACACCCAGAATCCCATGCAGCCCTGACTCTTCCGGGCTACATTATACACCCCTGCTACCACCAAACCCCGCCCCCACCCCAAGCCTGCTCCCTCACACATGCATGGGTGGTCATGGCCGCTGCCTCCGTCAGGCGTGTGATGGATGTGATTGGGTCGCAGTGGCGGGAGAATTTCACCACGCCGCCTCATCACAAAGCGGCGTTGTTGTGCCTGAATGTGACGCCACGTGAACAAAAAGCATACTTGCCAACCCTCCCGAATTTTCCGGGACAATCCCGAAATTCAGCGCCTCTCCCGAAAACCTCCCGGGACAAATATTCTCCCGAAAATCTCCCGATTTTCAGCCGTAGCTGGAAGCCACGCCCCCTCCAGCTCCATGCGGACCTGAGTGAGGACAGCCTTTTTTCACGACGGGAGGACAACAGGGTGACAAGAATTAAATCATCCAGACTAGAGATAAATTGTATTATTATGTTTATCTTACCTAAAAATAAATATATTTATTAATTTAAAAAAAACTAAATACATTTTTACTATATTTTGCTAAAACATCAAAATTAATTGTATTTTTATTTGTATTTTTTCCTGACTCCTTACTACATCCAGCCATAGAATTATACATTAAAATAAACATATTTGAAATAATTGATTTTAAATTATAATAATTCATTTAAAATGACCATATTTAAATACTAAAATAATTGCTTGTTTATCAACAACTTTAGCATTTTATTCATTACATTTTGAAACTCTCAGAAGCCAAGTTATGTTATATTCCTTAAGATTTATTTATGCAAGTTTGAAGTATCAATTATCTAAACACAGTTTTGTTTGCATATTTTCAGGATGTAGATATCTATATATATATATATATATATATATATGTATGAAATACTTGACTTGCTGAATTCTAGCTGTCAATATACTCCTCCCCTCTTAACCACGCCCTCAACCACGCCCCGCCCCGCCCCCGACCACGCCCCCCACCTCCCGAAATCAGAGGTCTCAAGGTTGGCAAGTATGACAAAAAGGTTCCTAACCTTATCCTTAATTGTCCCTGAAATTTACCGTGTTTTCCAGACTCAGGAGCGCACCGGTATATAAGCCGCACCTGCTGAATTTTAGAAGATAAATGTTCCCCATATATTATCCGCACCGACTATAAGACGCATATACATACGTTGTGAAATAAGTTATTTAAACATAAATATTGTGTAAATGTTTATTTACTTACCTTAATTGTTTCCAAACAGTGTCTGTGACAGGGCAGTAGAATGGCTGAGCAAACAAAACAGAAGTCATCGTCATTAGAGATGTTCGATAATGGCTTTTTTGCCGATATGCGATATACGAACCCCTGAGGCCGACTCACCGAACCCCTAGGGTTCGATCAAGCCCAGGTTAAGATCCACTGATCTGGACAGAAGCTGTGTGCCTTCATTGTTTTTGTAGCTGTTGTTTTGAGGCATGTTTAATTTTTTTTTTTTTTAAATAATGCACTTTGTGAAAGTCAAAGTATGTACTTCCCATAGTTGTAGTGGGTATCAGGATTATCTCAGGGAGAGCATGTCCCAAATTCCAAGCTGCTGTTTTGAGGCATGTTAAAAAATATAATGCACTTTGTGACTTCAATAATAATTAAAGCTGCAAGCAGCTTTGGTCGGGCCCGCGTATTTGGCAGGTGCTAGTCCTAAGTGTCCCAATACTTATGTCCAAATTTAGTCCTAAGTGTCCCAATACGTTTGTCAAGTTTTAGTCCCAAGTGTCCCAATAGTGTTGTCCAGTTTTCATCCTAAGTGTCCTAATACTTTTGACCAGTTTTATTCCTAAGTGTCCCAATACTTTTGTCCAGTTTTAGTCCAAAGTGTCCCAATACTTTTGTCCAGTGTAAGTGTCCCAATACTTTTGTCCAGTGGTAGTCTGAAGTTTCCCAATACTTATGTCAAGCTTTAGTCCTAAATGTCCCAATACTTTTGTCAAGTTTACCCGCTTCCGCCAACCTGGTCACTGCCGTTGTGTCCTTGGGCAAGACACCTGCTCCCAGTGCCACCCACACTGGTTTAAAAATGTAACTTAGATATTGGGTTTCACTATGTAAAGTGCTTTGAGTCACTATAGAGAAAAAGCGCTATATAAATATAATTCACTTCACTTCACTTCACAATGCATCCAGCGGGGCATCACAACAAAATTAGGCATAATAATGTGTTCATTCCACGACTGTATATATCGGTATCGGTTGATATCGTAATCGGTAATTAAGAGTTGGACAATATCGGAATATCGGATATCGGCAAAAAAGCCATTATCGGACATCTCTAATACATACACATACTTAAACATATTAATTGTGTTGATATCGTTTAACTGCCTGTATCACTCACTCACCATAAGCACAGTGAAATGTGTACAGTTGTAAAATCTAATTGGTATCGGACGATGTCACTCACGGATGACCCTGAACCATACTTGCCAACCCTCCTGAATTTTCCGGGAGACTCCCGAAATTCAGCGCCTCTCCCGAAAACATCCCGGGACAAATATTCTCCCGAAAATCTCCCGATTTTCAACCGTAGCTGGAAGCCACGCCCCCTCCAGCTCCATGCGGACCTGAGTGAGGACAGCCTTTTTTCATGACGGGAGGACAACAGGGTGACAAGAATTAAATCATCCAGACTAGAGATAAATTGTATTATTATATTTATCTTACCTAAAAATAAATATATTTATTAATTTAAAAAAAAACTAAATACATTTTTACTATATTTTGCTAAAACATCAAAATTAATTGTATTTTTATTTGTATTTTTTCCTGACTCCTTACTACATCCAGCCATAGAATTATACATTAAAATAAACATATTTGAAATAATTGATTTTAAATTATCATAATAATTCATTTAAAATGACCATATTTAAATATTAAAATAATTGCTTGTTTATCAACAACTTTAGCATTTTATTCATTACATTTTGAAACTCTCAGAAGCCAAGTTATGTTATATTCCTTAATATTTATTTATGCAAGTTTGAAGTATCAATTATCTAAACACAGTTTTGTTTGCATATTTTCAGCATGTAGATATCTATATCTATATATATGTATGAAATACTTGACTTGCTGAATTCTAGCTGTCAATATACTCCTCCCCTCTTAACCACGCCCCCCACCTCCTGAAATCGGAGGTCTCAAGGTTGGCAAGTATGACAAAAAGGTTCCTAACCTTATCCTTAACTGTCCCTGAAATTTACCGTGTTTTCCAGACTCTAGAGCGCACCGGTATATAAGCCGCACCTGCTGAATTTTAGAAGAAAAATGTTCCTCATATATTATCCGCACCGACTATAAGACGCATATACATACGTTGTGAAATAAGTTATTTAAACAGAAATATTGTGTAAATGTTTATTTACTTACCTTAATTGTTTCCAAACAGTGTCTGTGACAGGGCAGTAGAATGGCTGAGCAAACAAAACAGAAGTCATCGTCATTAGAGATGTCCGATAATGGCTTTTTTGCCGATATCCCGATATTGTCCAACTCTTAATTACCGATTCCGAAGTCAACCGATACGGATATATACAGTCGTGGAATGAACACATTATTATGCCTAATTCTGTTGTGATGCCCCGCTGGATGCATTATACAATGTAACAAGTTTTTCCAAAATAAATCAACTCAAGTTATGGGAAAAAATGCCAACATGGCACTGCCATATTTATTATTGAAGTCACAAAGTGCATTATTTTTTTTTAACATCCCTCAAAACAGCAGCTTGGAATTTGGGACATGTTCTACCTGAGAGAGCATGAGGAGGTTGAGGTGGGCGTGGTTGGGGGCCGGAGGGTTTGGTGGTAGCGCATTGTGTATATTGTAGCGTCCCGGAAGAGTTAATGCTGCAAGGGGTTCTGGGTATTTGTTCTGTTGTGTTTATGTTGTGTTACGGTGCGGATGTTCTCCCGAAATGTGTTTTTCATTCTTGTTTGGTGTGGGTTCACAGTGTGGCGCATATTTGTAACAGTGTTAAAGTTGTTTATACGGCCACCCTCAGTGTGACCTGTATGGCTGTTGACCAAGTATTCACTTGTGTGTGTGTGTGTGTGTGTGTAAAAGCCGCATATATTATGTGACTGGGCCTGCACGCTGTTTGTATGGAGGAAAAGCGGACGTGACCACAGGTTGTAGAGGACGCTAAAGGCAGTGCAAAAATGTTGTCCGGGTGGAAATCGGGAGAAATTCGGGAGAATGGTTGCCCCGGGAGATTTTTGGGAGGGGCATGTCCCAAATTCCAAGCTGCTGTTTTGAGGCATGTTAAGAAAAATAATGCACTTTGTGACTTCAATAATAAATATGGCAGTGCCATGTTGGCATTTTTTTTCCATAACTTGAGTTGATTTATTTTGGAAAACCTTGTTACATTGTTTAACATTTTGGGCGGTATAGCTCGGTTGGTAGAGCGGCCGTGCCAGCAACTTGAGGGTTCCAGGTTCGATCCCCGCTTCCGCCATCCTAGTCACTGCTGTTGTGTCCTTGGGCAAGACACTTTACCCACCTGCTCCCAGTGCCACCCACACTGCTTTAAATGTCACTTAGATGTTGGGTTTCACTATGTAAAGCGCTTTGAGTCACTATAGAGAAAAAGCGCTATATAAATATAATTCACTTCACTTCACAATGCATCCAGCGGGGCATCACAGCAAAATTAGGCATAATAATTTCATTCCACGACTGTATATATCGGTATCGGTTGATATCGGAATCGGTAATTAAGAGTTGGACAATATCGGAATATCGGCAAAAAAGCCATTATCGGACATCTCTAATACATACACATACTTAAACATATTAATTGTGTTGATATCGTTTAACTGCCTGTATCACTCGCTCACCATAAGCACAGTGAAATGTGTACAGTTGTAAAATCTGATTGGTATCGGACGATGTCACTCACGGATGACCCTGAACGCCTGAGCTCTGAGTTACCGCTGCAGTCGACCATGTTGGCGTCGTCGTTTGTTTGTAACGCACTCTAGCGAGGAGAGCCCCCTGGACATGTAGTGATGTGTATTTGAGTAATAGTTTACAAAAAGAGAGGAAGAGAGCGCGTCAATAATCTTTTCGTGAAGTTAAATATGCCCACTCTTCTCCCTTTTTTGTTTTTTCTTTTGTGGAGGAGGACTTTCCGTGCCCTCGCCGTCTTTTGCTTGCTCAGCAATTACGCGCTCATTAGCAGAGGGGCCGTGCAGGGGAGACGTCTGCGCTGGCCGCCTCGTTATATGGCGTCCTCACGCTGCAGTGGGGGCAGGAGGAAGGAAGGAAGGAAGGAAGGAAGGAAGGAAGGAAGGAAGGAAGGAAGGAAGGGAGGGAGGGAGGGAGGATGCACTTCCCTCCTGTGTGGAGGAGAAAGTGAAGCGAGCGCAGGTCATCGCCGCTAAATCCCTCCTTCTGAGCGCCGCAGATTAGCCGGCTGTGCTTCCCGGGCCGAGGAGAGCGGCGAGGACCACCACCGCGGCTTATCCTCCTCCTGGTAAACTGCTGAGGGCGCAGGACGACGCGGGGAGGGAGGGAGGGGTGGGGGAGGATCCACAGGAAACAAAACATGGCTACTTAAAACAAACTGAGCCTCTTCACACAGTCAACTAAGCCTTAAAGCTGCCTCCTTTCCCCCGCATCGAGAACTTGCTATCACCTCATCTAATCATCACGCGCATCAGTGCATCCTTCATTGACTCACATGCACACACACACTTAATGGAACTTCCACATTGCATGGCGAGGCCACGGCTAATTTCATCAGCCTAATGCGTGCGCGTCAGCGGGAGGCTTATTGGTCGTCACATCCCACCGGCGGCCTCACTGCAGGTACGGCGAAGGAAGCGAGACAAAGCCCGTCCATTTGGGCTCCTAATGGAGCACGGTGTCAAACCCAAGGCCCGGGGGACAGGTCTGGTCTGGTCCGCCACGTTAATTAACGTGGTCCTTTACATCATTTAAAGGGGAACATTATGGCGTCACATTAGTGCCAAAAATCCGAGCGCTGATTCTCCACTTCGTGCACGCGCGACACCCTTTTGCGCGCGCGTGGTGCCTTTTTGCGCGCGCGCGGTGCCTTTCTGTGCGCGCGGTGCCTTTCTGCGCGCGCGACGCCTTTCTGCGTGCTCTCTGTGTACTCCTGGCATCTCTCCTCGCGCTGTCATGTTTCTTTTTGGCACTTTGGGGGCGGGTATGCTTAGACGGCCCCTCCTTTCTGATTGGCTGTGAGCATTTTTCATATGACCAATCATTCTCCAGCGTAGCAACGTTGTAGCCATCTTACCTCGGACATCTAGCCTCAATCATTACATTGATGTCAATGGTACATGTACTAATTAAATTACCATAACTTGCTCGATTTTCGACCAATTTACAAACGGTTTGCCTTGTTACAAATCTTATTACATGTAGATATGACATAGGATGCTGTACCTGTTGAAATTACCTCTTTCGCTTTAAAAAAAACTGACTTAATTGTGCAACATAGTTGTGTAGGGTCAGTGTTAGTCAGTTCTCTGATTATTTTAAACTGTTTCAGAATACATTATTAAAAGCTATTTTTAACATTTTAAAAACAAAATTCAAAGATTATTTCATTAATATTATGGCTGAATCAAAAGAAATTCCATAAATTAGAAAACAAATGTTCAAGAAGAAGTGAAAATATAAAATAATGTTATGGTTTGATGTTATTGCTGGTGGACCAGTTCGGGCTGAAAGATGTGATTATGGTGTTTGTTGTCTTATTATTTATTTGGGTCACATTTTGTATTACCCTGTATTGTGTTTATGTGGTATGAAATAACCTTCATCAGCGCGCGACATTTTTTTATCCACTTCTTCCTCCGTAAATCTTGATACATATTGACGATGACCCGCCCTGCTATACTTCTGATTGGCTCTGAGCATTTTTCAGCCTTTTTCGCCTGACAATCAGAAAGAAGGGGCCGTCTAAGCATACCCTCCCCCAAAGTGCCAAAAAGAAACATGACAGCGCGAGGAGAGATGCCAGGAGTACACAGAGAACGCGCAGAAAGGCGTCGCGTGTGCGCAAAAAGGCACCACGCGCGCGTAAAAGGGTGTCGCGCGCGCGCACGAAGTGGAGAATCAACGCGCGATATAACAGTTTTTATGCGCTCGGATTTTTGGCACTAATGTGACGCCATAGAACATTATCACCAGACCTATGTAAGCGTCAATATATACCTTGATGTTGCAGAAAAAAGACCATATATTTTTTTAACCGATTTCCAAACACTAAATGGGTGAATTTTGGTGTATTAAACGCCTTTCTAATATTCGCTCTTGGAGCGAGGACGTCACAACGTGACGTCACATCAGGTAGCAATCCGTCATTTTCTCAAACACCGAGTCAAATCAGCTCTGTTATTTTCCGTTTTTTTCGACTGTTTTCCGTACCTTGGAGACATCATGCCTCGTCGGTGTGTTGTCGGAGGGTGTAACAACACGAACAGGGACGGATTCAAGTTGCACCAGTGGCCCAAAGGTGCGAAAGTGGCAAGAAATTGGACGTTTGTTCCGCACACTTTACCGACGAAAGATAGCTAAAATGTTAAGAATTAATCAATGATACAATTATATGGACCTACTCAGTGGCCTAGTGGTTAGAGTGTCCGCCCTGAGATCGGTAGGTTGTGGGTTCAAACCCCGGCCGAGTCATACCAAAGACTATAAAAATGGGACCCATTACCTCCCTGCTTGGCACTCAGTATCAAGGGTTGGAATTGGGGGTTAAATCACCAAAAATGATTCCCGGGCGCGGCCACCGCTGCTGCCCACTGCTCCCCTCACCTCCCAGGGGGTGATCAAGGGTGATGGGTTAAATGCAGAGAATAATTTCGCCACACCTAGTGTGTGTGTGACAATCATTGGTACTTTAACTTTAACTTTTATATTCGTTGCGTCTATTAGAGTGTTAAAAATGCTAGGAGTTAACGGTAAATGGCCCGAATGCAGCTGCGATAGGCTCCAGCACCCCTGCGACCCCGAACAGGACAAGCGGTTGAAAATGGATGGTTGGATGGGTTATACTTGACACTATTTCCACATTCACACACTGATGGCGGGAGCTGCCATGCAAGGCCTTAACCACGACCCATCAGGAGAAAGGGCGAAGTGTCTTGCTCAAGCACACAATGGATGTGACGAGGATGGCGGAAGCCGGGGATCGAAACAGAAACCCTCAGGTTGCTGGCACGGTGGCTCGACCAACCGAGCCGCGCCGTCCCAATAATCAATGATAAATAATATTTTAGTGTACAGCTTTTAAACACCATCACAAAATGCTTATTTCTTTTTGAGCAAGTTAGTTTTGTTTTTATAGTTCGTTGTTATTGCTGCTGTTTTAACTGTCCTGTTTGTTACAAAACAGAATATACTTGTTTTCTGTGCGTTCACAGAAAAACGGTTAAAGGGGAACATTATCACCAGACCTATGTAAGTGTCAATATATACCTTGATGTTGCAGAAAAAAGACCATATATTTTTTTAACCGATTTCCGAACTCTAAATGGGTGAATTTTGGCGAATTAAACCATTTTCTCAAACACATTACAAACACCGAGTCAAATCAGCTCTGTCATTTTCCGTTTTTTTCGACTGTTTTCCGTACCTTGGAGACATCATGCCTCGTCGGTGTGTTGTCGGAGGGTGTAACAACACGAACAGGGACGGATTCAAGTCGCACCAGTGGCCCAAAGATGCGAAAGTGGCAAGAAATTGGACGTTTGTTCCGCACACTTTACCGACGAAAGCTATGCTACGACAGAGATGGCAAGAATGTGCGGATATCCTGCGACACTCAAAGCAGATGCATTTCCAACGATAAAGTCAAAGAAATCTGCCGCCAGACCCCCATTGAATCTGCCGGAGTGTGTGAGCAATTCAGGGACAAAGGACCTCGGTAGCACGGCAAGCAATGGCGACAGTTTGTTCCCGCAGACGAGCGAGCTAAACCCCCTGGATGTCTTGGCTCACACCGTCCCTTATGCTACCGAAGATGATCACGAGAAGAATATCGACCCTAGCTTCCCTGGCCTGCTGACATGAGGGTATGTCTACAGAATACATTAATTAATGAAAATTGGGCTGTCTGCACTCTCAAAGTGCATGTTGTTGCCAAATGTATTTCATATGCTGTAAACCTAGTTCATAGTTGTTAGTTTCCTTTAATGCCAAACAAACACATACCAATCGTTGGTTAGAAGGCGATCGCCGAATTCGTCCTCGCTTTCTCGTGTCGCTGGCTGTCGTGTCGTTTTCGTCGGTTTCGCTTGCATACGGTTCAAACCGATATGGCTCAATAGCTTCAGTTTCTTCTTCAATTTCGTTCTCGCTACCTGCCTCCACACTACAACCATCCGTTTCAATACATGCGTAATCTGTTGAATCGCTTAAGCCGCTGAAATCCGAGTCTGAATCCGAGCTAATGTCGCTATAGCTTGCTGTTCTTTCCGCCATGTTTGTTTGTGTTGGCTTCACGATGTGACGTCACAGGAAAATGGACGGGTGGTTAAAATCAGGCACTTTGAAGCTTTTTTTAGGGATATTGCGTGATGGGTAAAATTTTGAAAAAAACTTCGAAAAATATAATAAGCCGCTGGGAACTGATTCTTAATGGTTTTAACCATTCTGAAATTGTGATAATGTTCCCCTTTAAAGGGGTCCGGCATGTCAATTTAGGTGGCCCATTTCCTCGTTTTATGTGGTCCGCCACGTCATTCAATGTGGTCTCCCATGTCATTTGATGTGGTCTGCCACATTTGATCTGGCCTGTCCACCTAGTTGTTCAATGTGGCCCGATACATCATATAATGTGACCACCCTCTTCATTCAATGTGGGCCACATTGTCTTTCAATGTGGTCTTTCACGTCATTTGACGTGGTCTTCCACATTCAATGTGGCCTGTCACATTATTTTTTACGTGGCTTGTCACATTATTTTAAAATGGCCCGATAAATTATTTAAGGTGACCTGCCACTTCATTCAAATTGGTCTTTCACGTCATTTAGTGTCGTCTTCCACGTCATTTGATGCTACTTTTAAAGTGGCCTGCCGCGTCATTCAATGTGGTCCGCCTTATCATTTAAGGTGACCCGCCACTTCATTCAACGTGGTCCACCATGTCATTCAATGTGGTCCACCTTGTCGTTTTATGCGTTCTTCCAAATCATTCGAAGTGGCCCGCCAAGTCATTCCCTCTGACGGCAGCCATAATTGCAACATGGCCCTCAATTAGAGATGTCCGATAATATCGGACTGCCGATATAATCGGCCGATAAATGCTTTAAAATGTAATATCGGAAATTATCGGTATCGGTTTTCAAAAAGTAAAATGTATGACTTTTTAAAACGCCGCTGTGTACACGGACGTAGGGAGAAGTACAGAGCACCAATAAACCTTAAAGGCACTGCCTTTGCGTGCCGGCCGAGTCACATAATATCTACGGCTTGTCACACACTCACAAGTGAATGCCATGCATACTTGGTCAACAGCCATACAGGTCACACTGAGGGTGGCCATATAAACAACTTTAACACTGTTACAAATATGCGCCACACTGTGAACCCACACCAAACAAGAATGACAAACACATTTCGGGAGAACATCCGCACCGTAACACAACATAAACACAACAGAACAAATACCCAGAACCCCTTGCAGCAAGGGATGTCCGATAATGGCTTTTTGCCGATATCCGATATTGTCCAACTCTTTAATTACCGATACCGATATCAACCGATACCAATATCAACCGATACCGATATATACAGTCGTGGAATTAACACATTATTATGCCTAATTTGGACAACCAGGTATGGTGAAGATAAGGTCCTTTAAAAAAATAAAAAATAAAATAAGATAAATAAATTAAAAACATTTTCTTGAATAAAAAAGAAAGTAAAACAATATAAAAACAGTTACATAGAAACTAGTCATTAATGAAAATGAGTAAAATTAAGTGTTAAAGGTTAGTACTATTAGTGGACCAGCAGCACGCACAATCATGTGTGCTTACGGACTGTATCCCTTGCAGACTGTATTGATATATATTGATATATAATGTAGGAACCACAATATTAATAACAGAAAGAAACAACCCTTTTGTGTGAATGAGTGTAAATGGGGGAGGGAGGTTTTTTGGGTTGGTGCACTAATTGTAAGTGTATCTTGTGTTTTTTATGTTGATTTAATAAAAACAAAAATAAATGTAAAAAATAAAATAACGATACCGATAATTTAAAAAAACGATACCGATAATTTCCGATTGCATTTATCGGCCGATATTATCGGACATCTCTACTTGCAGCACTAACTCTTCCGGGACGCTACAATATACACCCCCTGCTACCCCATAGCCCCTCCCCCCTTCAACCCCGCTCCCCCAACCTGGCCCACCACAACCTCCTAATGCTGTCTCAGGGAGAGCAAGTCCCAACTTCCAAGCTGCTGTTTTGAGGCATGTTAAAAAAAATAATGCACTTTGTGACTTCAATAATAAATATGGCAGTGCCATGTTGGCATTTTTTTCCATAACTTGAGTTAATTTATTTTGGGAAACCTTGTTACATTGTTTAATGCATCCAGCAAGGCATCACAACAAAATTAGGCATAATAATGTGTTAATTCCACGACTGTGTATATCGGTATCGGTTGACATCGGTATCGGTAATTAAGAGTTGGACAATATCGGATATCGTCAAAAAAGCCATTATCGGACATCTCTACCCTCAATGAAAACAAACGCCGCTGAAGTAGAGGAAGTCGACGATGAAATAAACGCCGCCTCGTTCAGGATAATGAAGTCAGTGAAGGTAGTCTATTTTTGTCATAAACATCTGGCGCGGCTGCGACGTCAGGAACGTAATCCTCTGCGGACCACACGGACCCCGTGAGCCCTGTTGGGAGGCTCACGGGGCGAGTAGCGGGCGGGTGGTCTTTGCAGCGCCTCATGGTCGCTCTTTGGAAGTCTGCACGAAAGCCCACCTCAATCATCCTCACGCAGTCTTTAGAAGCCATTATCTGCCTTGTTGTTGTGGCTGATTTATGCCATCATACTCTGCGTATCCTAGCAACCGTCCTCCCTCTAATTAGGGCTTTATCTCAGCATCGCACCCTCATTGTTCGGTTTTCGCTTGACTGACTCAAACGGCGTTTTCACGCCGCAAAAACCTCAACGAAACGTCTTGTGAATTGAATTAGCGTTTTACAGAATCCTCACTCAGCAGGGCCGGCCTCTGGTATACACTCTATATAGTCAGGGGTGTCCAAACTGTAAATAAAAAATCAAAAGGCGCCGGGGGCAATTTTGAAAATACATTTTCAAAGCCATACATAATATAGAGATTTTTCTAAAGAGTTTCAGCTTTGTGGTATGAGTGGGAGTAGGGATGTCCCGATCCGATTTTTGGATCGGATCGGCTGCCGATATTTGCCAAAAATTGCGTATCGGCAAGGCATGGGAAAATGCCGATCCAGATCCAGTTTTAAAAAAATTGCACCGATTTAAATAATACATTCCACTTTTCTGCTGCTCCGTAATTTCCGTTCCGCATTTTCCAGCACACCTTCAACACATCCACAGGTCTGTGAATTCTCACGCTGTTGCTTTTAGCTGCTGGCATTACACGACAGGCTCTTCTCACCCTTTCCTGTGTCTCCCTCTCACAGACAGCAAGTGCACCTTCTTACACACGTCACATACTGTCACGACATACGTCACATACTGTCACGTCATACGTCACATACGTATACGTCCTCACCGAGCAGAGAGGTAGCAGCATGGCTAACGTTAGCTGTGATGCTAGCGCAGCCGTGCGAGCAACGCTCCCTCTAAGGTGCTTGCCTGTGCAATTGCGCACTGTTTAAGCGTCCTCTGCGCATAGCAAATCTATGCCACGCACAAAATCAAATAAAAAAATAAGCACATAACAATTTTCGACACACGGACACGACAGAGAAAACAGTTTTCGTCATCATTGTTCAAATATTGTGACGTCTGTCGAGACGCTTATCTCCATTCGGTGCCACACGTCCACACCATCAAAATGCCGAGGCAAAAATTTCCACATCAACACCGTATGAAAAAATTAGTGATTTTTTTAGTTGTGATTTCCTTCTCTGCATGAAAGTTTAAAAGTAGCATATATTAATGCAGTATGAAGAAGAATGTTTTAATCTAGACATGCAAGCCTTGAAAGAACATTTTGAAAATCAAGACTACATTTCCTGCAAATGGGTGCATTTCTACCCGATATTTTAACTTTAGATTTATTCTCATATCAAACTCTTTTGGCTGTCTTTTTGACACTTACATCCGGCGCCCCCCTCCACACCCTGGATTATAAATAATGTAAATAATTCAATGTGATTATCTTGATAGTATATATCTGTATCATGAATCAATTTATTAAGTGGACCCCGACTTAAACAAGTTGAAAAACTTATTGGGGTGTTACCATTTAGTGGTCAATTGTACGGAATATGTACTTCACTGTGCAACCTACTAATAAAAGTCTCAATCAATCAATCAAAACACATAGAATCATCATACTGCTGTGACTATATGCATCAAGTGTTCATTCAAGGCTAAGGCAAAATATCCACATATATATCGTGTATCGCAATATGGCCTTAAAATATCGCAATATTAAAAAAAGGCCATATCGCCCAGCCCTAGTTCAATGATGCCATTTCTGTTTGTCATGTATAATTTTGTCTATTTTGTGTTTATTCTTGAATAAACAGGTCAGTTTCTTGTTACCAACCATTGTGTATTATTCAAACTCCCCTAATTCAGCTGGCTAGTTGTTATCAAGAGTACTAAAACACTTTTCAACATGATTCTGACAACTAAGTAGGCTAAATAACTTTAAACTTTAATACATGCTCGGATAGGTCAGTATCGGTATCGGTCAGTATCGGTATCGGATCGGAAATGCAAAAACAATATCGGTATCGGATCGGAAGTGCAAAAACCTGGATCGGGACATCCCTAAGTGGGAGTGCATGATAGATATCGGACAGATAATTATGCGGTATGAGGAATTATAACGTCACACTGATTTATCCGATAACATTAAAAAAATAGACCCAATAACTAAGGGTGTAACGGTACACAAAAATTTCAGTTCGGTACGTACCTCGGTTTATAGGTCACGGTTCGGTTCATTTTCGGGACAGTAAGAAAACAAGAAAATATACATTTTTTGGTTATTTATTCACCAAATTTGTAAACATTGGGAACACTATAATAATTCTGCCCAAAAATAGAAATAGTTCTGTGTGTGATGGATGTGAGCCACCACTAGGCTGATCAGTGCAACAGCAGGCAGTCATGAATGATAAGCATAACAATATACACACAGGATCCATTGCCAGGGTTAATGTGGTCAACATATATCAAATAAAAACTAAATAAGATAAGGCTCAGAATGGTTTCTTAACAAAACATTTCTACATATAAAGTGCTTTTTTTGATTGATTGATTGAGCCTTTTATTAGTAGATTGCACAGTACAGTACATATTCCGAACAATTGACCACTAAATGGTAACACCCCAATACGTTTTTCAACTTGTTTAAGTCCACGTTGATCAACATTAAACTGCCTCAAGTTGTTGCTCAGATTAAATAAAATGACAAAACTTTTCTTCTACATATAAAAAGGGCAACGATAAACAGTTTCAAGTCAACTCAGCCTCAGATTAACTTTTATTCCCCCCCCCAGCCTTTAAAGGCCTACTGAAATGCGATTTTCTTATTCAAACGGGGATAGCAGGTCCATTCTATGTGTCATACTTGATCATTTTGCGATATTGCCATATTTTTGCTGAAAGGATTTAGTAGAGAACATCGACGATAAAGTTCGCAACTTTTGGTCGCTGATAAAAAAGCCTTGCCTGTACTGGAAGTAGCAGACGATATGCGCGTGACGTCACAGGTTGTGGAGCGCCTCACACCTGCACATTGTTTACAATCATGGCCACCAGCAGCGAGAGCGATTCGGACCGAGAAAGCGACGATTTCCCCATTAATTTGAGCGAGGATGAAAGATTCGTGGATGAGGAAAGTGAGAGTGAAGGACTAGAGGGCAGTGGGAGCGATTCAGATAGGGAAGATGCTGTGAGAGGCGGGTGGGACCTGATATTCAGATGGGAATGACTAAAACAGTAAATAAACACAAGACATATATATACTCTATTAGCCACAACACAACCAGGCTTATATTTAATATGCCACAAATTAATCCCGCATAACAAACACCTCCCTCCTCCCGTCCATATAACCCACCAATACAACTCAAACACCTGCACAAGACACTCAATCCCACAGCCCAAAGTACCGTTCACCTCCCCAAAGTTCATACAGCACACATATTTCCCCAAAGTCCCCAAAGTTACGTACGTGACATGCACATAGCGGCACGCACGTACGGGCAAGCGATCAAATGTTTGGAAGCCGCAGCTGCATGCGTACTCACGGTACCACGTTTGCATATCCAACTCAAAGTCCTCCTGGTAAGAGTCTCTGTTGCCCCAGTTCTCCACAGGCCAATGGTAAAGCTTGACTGTCATCTTCCGGGAATGTAAAGAATGAAACACCGGCTGTGTTTGTGTTGTTGCTGCAGCCGCAATACACCGCTTCCCACCTACAGCTTTCTTCTTTGCGGTCTCCATTGTTCATTGAACAAATTGCAAAAGATTCACCAACACAGATGTCCAGAATACTGTGGAATTTTGCGATGAAAACAGACGACTTAATAGCTGGCTACCATGCTGTCCCAAAATGTCCTCTACAATCCGTGACGTCACCGCGCTGACGTCATCATACCGAGACGTTTTCAGCAGGATATTTCGCGCAAAATTTAAAATTGCTCTTTAGTAAGCTAACCCGGCCGTATTGGCATGTGTTGCAATGTTAAGATTTCATCATCGATATATAAACTATCGGACTGCGTGATCGGTAGTAGTGGGTTTCAGTAGGCCTTTAACCTTGATGACTCACTCAATCTTCATGTTTTTTGGCAGAAAAATCAGTTTATCCACATTGTCTGCAGAAAGAAGAAGTGGGTCAAAATCTAGTTTTTAATGCAATATGGTCTTAAATCTGCTGCTATAAAAACATTTGTTATGGCTTTAGCCCTGCCTGACTCGCCGAGGAGAGGCTGCTTGAATGCGGTGTTTGCACGACGCTCGGCTTTCTCGTCGTTGAAGCGATGTTCACTTGGGGGCGGTGACGCTTCAAATGGGTTAGCATGTTTGACGTGTTACCAGAAGCATACCCTACTGCTGCTGAACAATGTCAGCAAACCGCTTTCGCTTTGTTGTCGTAGCCCGGTCGCTGCTTGCATGCCGTGTGTTGCGCCTCGGTGTGCATTGTTTACACGGTACGCTACTTAATATGTCCGTGTGGAAACTTGTTCGGTACACCTTCGGACCGAACCAAAACCCCCTTACCGAAACGGTTCAATACAAATACACGTTCTGTTACACCCTTACCAATAACTGATTAAAGACAAAAAAGGGTTAGATTGATGACATAACCACATTGCACCGTGCACTGCAAACACAGTTGACTTGTTTATGACTTGAAAAGCAGGTGTTGATCAAACTCTTCCCTGCTGTGAGATGTTACATGATGTTTGTGGTGTACAACCTCTTGTGCTAATAAAAAATGGTCATTAGAATGACATTTCTCCCACATCTTTATTGACACCCATTATAATTAGTACCAAGAAGGGTACCAGTGAATACTGGTATTGATAAGGAATATCGATATTTGTATCTGTATCAATAAAATTACTCAAAGCGCATTTACATAGTGAAACCCAATATCTAAGTTACATTTAAACCAGTGTGGGTGACAATGGGAGCTGGTGGGTAAAGTGTCTTGCCCAAGGACACAACGGCAGTGACTAGGATGGCGGAAGCAGGGATCGGACCTGGAACCCTCAAGTTGCTGGCACGGCCACTCTACCAACTTAATTAAAGACTGTAAAGATTGTATTTATTATTTTTCTGTATACATATTATTGTTATTTTTATTTAATTGTTTTGCTTCTCATTTATTACATTTTATTTTCATTTTCAAAAGATTATTAATATTCTAATATGTACTTATTATTATTTTTATTTTATTTGTATTTCTTTTTCTATTTTTTATTTATTTTATATACATCAAAAAGTTTACATACACTTGTAAAGAACATAATGTCATGGCTGTCTTGAGTTTCCAATAATTTCTAGAACTCTTTTATTTTGTTGTGATAGAGTGATTGGAGCACATACTTGTTGGTCACAAAAAACATTCATGAAGTTTGTTTCTTTTATGAATTTATTATGGGTCTACTGAAAATGTGAGCAAATGTGCTGGGTCAAAAGTATACATACAGCAATGTTAATATTTGCTTACATGTCCCTTGGCAAGTTTCACTGCAATATGGCACTTTTGGTAGCCATCCACAAGCTTCTGGCAAGTTTTTTGTTTTCTGACATGGACTTGTTTCTTCAGCATTGTCCACACGTTTAAGTCAGGACTTTGGGAAGGCCATTCTAAAACCTTAATTCTAGTCTGATTTAGCCATTCCTTTACCACTTTTGAGGTGTGTTTGGGGTCATTGTCCTGTTGGAACACCCAACTGCGCCCAAGACCCAACTGATGATTTTAGCTTGTCCTGAAAAATTTGGAGGTAATCCTCCTTTTTCATTGTCCCATTTACTCTCTGTAAAGCACCAGTTCCATTGGCAGCAAAACAAGCCCAGAGCATAATACTACCACCACCATGCTTGACAGTAGGAATGGTGTTCCTGGGATTAAAGGCCTCGCCTTTTCTCCTCCAAACATCCATCCATCCATCCATTTTCTACCGCTTATTCCCTTCGGGGTCGCAGGGGGCGCTGGAGCCTATCTCAGCTCCAAACATATTGCTTGGTATTGTGGCCCAACAGCTCAATTTTTGTTTAATCTGACCACAGAACTTTCCTCCAGAAGGTCTTATCTTTGTCCATGTGATGTCAGATGAAACACATATTGAGCTGTTTGGCCACAATATTGGCTGTTCTATTTAAGTTTATATTGTAGCCAAACCTTTTCCCTAAAGATATAATGTCTAAAAACTAGAGATGTCCGATAAATGCTTTAAAATGTAATATCGGACAATATCGGTATCGTTTTTTATTTTTATTTTTTATTTTTTATTAAATCAACATAAAAACACAAGATACACTTACAATTAGTGCACCAACCCAAAAAACCTCCCTCCCACATTTACACTCATTCACACAAAAGGGTTGTTTCTTTCTGTTATTAATATTCTGGTTCCTACATTATATATCAATATATATCAATACAGTCTGCGAGGGATACAGTCCGTAAGCACACATGATTGTGCGTGCTGCTGGTCCACTAATAGTACTAACCTTTAACAGTTAATTTTACTCATTTTCATTAATTACTAGTTTCTATGTAACTGTTTTTATATTGTTTTACTTTCTTTTTTATTCAAGATTTTTTTTTAAATGTATTTATCTTATTTTATTTTTTAATAAAAAAAAAAATTACCTTATCTTCACCATACCTGGTTGTCCAAATTAGGCATAATAATGTGTTAATTCCATGACTGTATATATCGGTATCGGTTGATATCGGTATCGGTAATTAAAGAGTTGGACAATATCGGAATATCGGATAACGGCAAAAAGCCATTATCGGACATCCCTACTAAAAACATTACTTTTTTCATTGTTTCGGCCCATTTATTGTGGACACTGACACCTGTGTTCCAGCAGCTTCCAATTCATTGCAGACCTGCATTTTGGTGGTTCTCGGTTGACTCTTGATCATCCTGACCAATTTTCTCTCAGCAGCAGGTGATAGCTTGCGTTTTCTTCCTGATCGTGGCAGTGACAAAACTGTGCCATGCACTTTATACTTACTAACAATTATCTGCACAGTTGCTCTCGGGACCTTAAGCTGCTTTGAAATGGCTCCAAGTGACTTTCCTGACTTGTTCAAGTCAATGATTCGGTTTTTTTCAGATCTGTGCTGAGTTCCTTTGACTTTCCCATTGTCGCGTTTGTAACCGAGTCTAATGACTGCATCACATGAGCCCTATTTAAATGGGCTCAGAGAAGTCAACAGGTGTTGTCAATCATAATCACTCACATGAAGGCAAGAGGCCATGCCATGAAGCTCATTTGATTTGATTGTAACTTTTCTACATCACCAAAATTGATAATGTACGTTGCTGTATGCATTTTCAGTAAATAAATTCATAAAAGAACCAAACTTCATGAATGTTTTTTGTGACCAACAAGCAGAGGTGGGTAGTAACACGCTACATTTACTCCGTTACATCTACTTGAGTAACTTTTGGGATAAATTGTACTTCTAAGAGTAGTTTTAATGCAACATACTTTTACTTTTACTTGAGTATATTTATAGAGAAGAAACGCTACTTTTACTCCGCTACTTTTATCTACATTCAGCTCGCTACTAATTTTTATCGATCTGTTAATGCACGCTTTGTTTGTTTTGGTTTGTCAGACAGACCTTCATAGTGCCTGCGTTTCAACAAATACAGTCACTGGTGACGTTCACTCCGTTCCACCAATCAGATGCAGTCACTGGTGACGTTGGACCAATCAAACAGAGCCAGGCGGTCACATGACCTGACTTAAACAAGTTGAAAAACTTATTCGGGTCTTACCATTTAGTGGTCAATTGTACGGAATATGTACTGTGCAATCTACTAATAAAAGTTCCAATCAATCAATCAAAAATGTGAAGGAAAAAAGACCCTTTTTTTATTTCAACCGTACTTCCCGTCAAAAGCCTAAAGACTGACTGCACAGTTCCTGTCTTCACAATAAAAGTGCCGCTCCATCGCGCCTGCGCTTTCAAAATAAGAGTCTCCGAAAGCCAGCGCAAACAAGCTAGAAAGCTACGGAGTTTGCCGCCAATGTATTTCTTGTAAAGTGTATAGAAACGAATATGGAAGCTGGACAAATAAGATGCCAAAAAGCAACCACTTTCATGTATTAGACAGAAAGGAAGACTTTTTTTTCTCTTCCATTCGAAAATGTGGACGTTATCATCACTACTGTCTGATTCCAATCAATGCAAGTCATCAGAATCAGGTAATACACCAACTTATATTCTTGTCTTCATGAAAGAAAAGAATCTATATGTGTTAAACATGCATGTATATTCATTAAAACACCTTTAACATGTAAACAAAAACGGCAAAATAAATAAATATAAATTATATACTGTATATATCAATGTGTATATATATATATATATATATATATATATATATATATATATATATATGTGTGTGTATGTTACTCATTAGTTACTCAGTACTTGAGTAGTTTTTTCACAACATACTTTTTACTTTTACTCAAGTAAATATTTGGGTGACTACTCCTTACTTTTACTTGAGTATTAAATCTCTAAAGTAACAGTACTCTTACTTGAGTACAAATTCTGGCTACTCTACCCACCTCTGCCAACAAGTATGTGCTCCAATCACTCTATCACAAAAAAACAAGAGTTGTAGAAATGATTGGAAACTCAACACAGCCATGACATTATGTTCTTGACAAGTGTATGTAAACTTTTGACCACGACTGTATATCTGATAAGGTATTGTAATGGGTCTTGAGAAGCAGAAATAAATAAATGAATCTTGTGCATCCCTCGTTAAAGCTCATCATGAGAGAAAGCAGACGTTTCACATTTCAGCACTTTGTCTCATGCAAAAATCCGCAGGATCATAAGAGCTTCTTTTAATGGAACTCCTGGCATCAGTCCTCCTTAAACACGCCGGACTTTTCTACCTTTCTTGTCTCCGCAATCCCATAAGAGCTCTTAAGAAGACGCCGTAAAGGAAATCGAGAAGATTAATATTTGGAGTCGGGCTCGAAGTGAATCCTGGTGTGTGTTTAGTCTCCGTCGGCTGGAAAACGAGACCCCGCAGGGCCCCCCTCGTCTATAAATAGTCCAGACGCACCTTCTCTCTTTCTCTCCTGTGGAAGGAGAGCGCTTTGCTCCAATTAACAGTCCTCCCAGGGCAGCGTGCTTCGCCTCGGAAAACACCGAAGCAATTTGCTGTCGGTGGCATCCTATCATAAACACAATAATTACATCCATGCAAGCGGAGGAGGAAAGTGCTGGAAAACACATGCAGCCTTCACTGGGAAGAAGTCCTTCATGTCACCTGATCAAGTTCATCAGCAACACAAATCCCACCATCTTTTGACAGAAGAGGCGCTCAAACTTAACACATTATTATGCCTAATTTTGTTGTGATGCATTAAACAATGTAACAAGGTTTTCCAAAATAAATCAACTCAAGTTATGGAAAAAAATGCCAACATGGCACTGCGATATTTATTATTGAAATCACAAAGTGCATTATTTTTTTCAACATGCCTCAAAACAGCAGCTTGGAATTTGGGACATGCTTTCCCTGAGAGAGCATGAGGAGGTTGAGGTGGGGGGTGTATATTGTAGCGTTCCGGGAGAGTTAGTGCTGCAAGGGGTTCTGGGTATTTGTTCTGTTGTTGTCTGTGATGAGGTGGCGACTTGTCCAGGGTGTACACTGCCTTCCGCCCGATTGTAGCTGAGATAGGCTCCAGCGACCCCCCCGCGACCCCAAAAAGGGACAAGCGGTAGAAAATGGATGGATGGATGTTTATGTTGTGTTACGGTGCGGATGTTCTCCCGAAATGTGTTTGTCATTCTTGTTTGGTGTGGGTTCACAGTGTGGCGCATATTTGTAACAGTGTTAAAGTTGTTTATACGGCCACCCTCAGTGTGACCTGTATGGCTGTAGATATTATGTGATTGGGCCGGCACGCAAAGGCAGTACCTTTAAGGTTTATTGGCGCTCTGTACTTCTCCCTACGTCCGTGTACACAGCGGCGTTTTAAAAAGTAATTTTCCTTTTTGAAACCGATACCGATAATTTCCGATATTACATTTTAAAGCATTTATCAGCCGATAGTATCGGCAGTCCGATATTATCGGACATCCCTACTTAACATGAAGGTGTTATGTTTCTTTCATGTATTGTAATCAACAGAAATATATTGTCTTGACTCCCCTCCAAGGACCTTTTTTTCAAACTGTTTTACGACCTTTTCTTAGAACTGTTTTAACCAAAGGCGATGGCTTTTTACGACCCCCGTCCCTTAGAAACAGCTGTTGCCATGTAATCAGGGAAAGTCCAAATAAAAGAGGAGGCGTAAAATCTTTCGCCAGAGCGTGATGAGACTGTACACAGTCCAGACGTCTCTCCTCAATTGAGCCAAATTTAATTATGTCTCTGTTTAATTCCTTGCTTCTTGTCTTGTTTAATAGATGTCATCAGTGTTTGAACCTGACAGGTAGAGTGGCCGTGCCAGCAACTTGAGGGTTCCAGGTTCGATCCCAGCTTCTGCCACCCTAGTCACTGCCGTTGTGTCCTTGGGCAAGACACTTTACCCACCTGCTCCCAGTGCCACCCACACTGGTTTAAATGTAACTTAGATATTGGGTGTCACTATGTAAAGCGCTTTGAGTCACTAGAGAAAAAGCGCTATATAAATATAATTCACTTCACACTTCACTTCACTTCACTACTACTAAAAGACAAGTTGTCTAGTATGTGCAACATCTTATTTCATGACATTCTTTTTTGATTGCAATAAGAAACGTATATTTAATGTACCATTAGATTTTTTGTAAAAGTTTATCCGCCAGTCAGCTACAGACATTATTATCTTCAGCGAATAGGCTAACCTATCGTAGTGTAATGCTCGCACTGCAGCTCACATGGTTTTGCTTCATTGGCAATTGGAAATTATTCTAGTCTGTACCCTTTAGAAGAGTTTGGCTGAATTCCCAACAGAGGTATTTGACGTTCGAGTTTTCGCATCTCTCCCCCCCCCACCCCTTTTCAGTTCTCCCTCTAACTACAGTCGTTGTGAATAGCCGGGATGCTTTTGTGGAGCGTTTCCACGGCGACGGGCCATTTGAGGCGCTCATCAGTCAGGCCTGTTTGCTGTACGCCGAGCGAGCGAGACAGAAGGCCGCGTTATCTCGTGCCGTCACACAAGCAGACGTGCAAGCGGCGCCTCTACGTGTCGTCCACTCGCCATCTAATTATAAACTCTGTGCTTTTTCTTTGCTGGAAAGTTGGGACAAAAGCGGATTTAAACTAAATTAACAAAAAGTACCAAGGTTGACAAAAGTGATTTAGTTTTTGTCTCCCTCTGTGTCAGCGAGCAGACTAATTCCTGGTTGATAGGGGACGGCATAAGATAGTCCTATTCAACTGGCGGCCCGCGGGCCACATCCGGCCCGCCATAGCTTTTAATTTGGCCTGCCGAACAACACCCAAATCGGCTTCAATGTCAATCAATCAATGTTTATTTATATAGCCCTAAATCACGAGTGTCTCAAGGGGCTGCACAAGCCACAACGACATCCTCGGTTCAGATCCCACATCAGGATAAGGAAAAAGTCAACCCAGTGGGACAATGAGAAACCTTGGAGAGGACCGTGACCGAGGATTAAATAAGCTCTGCTTCTTCCTACTCCTATTTATGCCTCTTATAACGTACACTTATTCAGCCTGTTGTTCACTATTCTTTATTTAGTTTAAATTGCCTTTCAAATGTCTATTCTTGGTGTTGGCTTTTATCAAATACATTTCCCCCAAAAATGCGACTTATACTCCAGTGCGACTTATATATGTTTTTTTCCTTCTTTATTATGCATTTTCGGCCGGTGCGATTTATACTCCGGAGCGACTTATACTCCGAAAAATACGGTACTTTTAGATTGTTTTGTGTCATGTTTGTGTGTCCTCTCAATTGCTCTGTTGATTGCTATTCTGAATGTTGCTGTGCGGGGTTTGGTTTTGGATTTTTCGTATATGTTGTAAGGAAAAACAAAACAAGTGTGAGTCGTATGCATGTTTGAAATAAACTTAAACCAACATCAAAACATAGACAATTACAGTTGGCTTGGCATTCAAACAGACTTTTAATATTATTTCATGCATTTGATGGGCCAATTTTTTTGTGTGTTTCTTTTTATGTTTATATAACGACTTAAAAAATGTAAGTAATAGAGATGGCCGATAATATCGGCCTGCCGATATTATCGGCCGATAAATGCTTTAAAATGTAATATCGGAAAATATCGGTATCGTTTTTTTATTATCGGTATCGTTTTTGTTTTTTTTGTTTTTTTTTATTAAATCAACATAAAAAACACAAGATACACTTACAATTAGTACACCAACCCAAAAAACATCCCTCCCCCATTCACACTCATTCACACAAAAGGGTTGTTTCTTTCTGTTATTAATATTGTGGTTCCTACATTATATATCAATATATATCAATACAGTCTGCAAGGGATACAGTCCGTAAGCACACATGATTGTGCGTGCTGCTGGTCCACTAATAGTACTAACCTTTAACACTTAATTGTACACATTTTCATTAATTACTAGTTTCTATGTAGCTGTTTTTATATTGTTTTACTTTCTTTTTTATTCAAGAAAATGTTTTTAATTTATTTATCTTATTTTATTTTATTAATTTAAAAAAAAAAAGGACCTTATCTTCACCATACCTGGTTGTCCAAATTAGGCATAATAATGTTTTCATTCCAGGACTGTATATGTCGGTTGATATCGGTATCGGTTGATATCGGTATCGGTAATTAAAGAGTTGGACAATATCGGAATATCGGATATAAGCAAAAAGCCATTATCGGACATCCCTAGTAAGTAACATTTACCTTTGTGACAAAATGTGTTATTAATTTACCCCCCCCCCATATATGATTCCTTTTTACCCTTTTTCACATTTCTTCAGTTTTTAAAACATTTTTTCAATGTGCCACGGGCCAATATAACCCATGGAATAAACGTTATGTTTTACAGGTCTTCCTTATTTTAATTTCAGATTTTTCCCCCTACAATATAAAGTCTCGTGAGGTCACAAAAAAGATTTCAAAAACCTCAAAAATACCTTTTATTATTTAATTTTGACTGCCGTATTTTTCGGACTATAAGTTGCAGTTTTTTTCATAGTGTGGCCGGGGGTGCGACTTATACTCAGGAGCGACTTATGTGTGAAATGATTAACCCATTAGCGTAAAATATCAAATAATATTATTTATCTCATTCACGTAAGAGACTAGACGTATAAGATTTCATGGGATTTAGCGATTAGGAGTGACAGATTGTTTGGTAAACGTATAGCATGTTCTATATGTTATAGTTATTTGAATGACTCTTACCATAATATGTTACGTTAACATACCAGTTGGTTATTTATGCCTCATATAACGTACACTTATTCAGCCTGTTGTTCACTATTCTTTATTTATTTTAAATTGCCTTTCAAATGTCTATTCTTGGTGTTGGCTTTTATCAAATAAATTTCCCCAAAAAATGCGACTTATACTCCAGTGCGACTTATATATGTTTTTTTCCTTCTTTATTATGCATTTTCGGCCGGTGCGACTTATACTCCGGAGCGACTTACACTCCGAAAAATGCGGTACTTTTAGATTGTTTTGTGTCATGTTTGTGTGTCCTCTCAATTGCTCTGTTGATTGCTATTCTGAATGTTGCTGTGCCGGGTTTGGTTTTGGATTTTTCGTATATGTTGTAAGGAAAAACAAAACAAGAAGTGTGAGTCGTATGCATGTTTGAAATAAACTTAAACCAACATCAAAACATAGACAATTACAGTTGGCTTGGCATTCAAACAGACTTTTAATAATATTTCATGCATTTGATGGGCCAATTTTTTTTGTTTGTTTCTTTTTATGTTTATATAACGACTTAAAAAAGGTAAGTAATAGAGATGTCCGATAATATCGGCCTGCCGATATTATCGGCCGATAAATGCTTTAAAATGTAATATCGTAAATATCGGTATCGTTTTTTTAAATTATCGGTATCGTTTTTATTTTTTTATTTTTTACAACATAAAAAACACAAGATACACTTACAATTAGTACACCAACCCAAAAAACCTCCCTCCCACATTCACACTCATTCACACAAAAGGGTTGTTTCTTTCTGTTATTAATATTGTGGTTCCTACATTATATATCAATATATATCAATACAGTCTGCAAGGGATACAGTCCGTAAGCACACATGATTGTGCGTGCTGCTGGTCCACTAATAGTACCAACCTTTAACACTTAATTTTACTAATTTTCATTAATTACTAGTTTCTATGTAACTGTTTTTATATTGTTTTACTTTCTTTTTTATTCAAGAAAATGTTTTTAATTTATTTATCTTATTTTATATTATTAATTTAAAAGGACCTTATCTTCACCATACCTGGTTGTCCAAATTAGGCATAATAATGTTTTCATTCCAGGACTGTATATGTCGGTTGATATCGGTATCGGTTGATATCGGTATCGGTAATTAAAGAGTTGGACAATATCGGAATATCGGATATAAGCAAAAAGCCATTATCGGACATCCCTAGTAAGTAACATTTACCTTTGTGACAAAATGTATTATTACTTTACTATTATTCCCCCCCCCCCATATATGATTTCAATGTGCCACGGGCCAATACAACCCATGGAATAAACTTTATGTTTTACAGGTCTTCCTTATTTTAATTTCAGATTTTCCCCCCTACAATATAAAGTCTCGTGAGGTCACAAAAAAGATTTCAAAAACTTCAAAAATACCTTTTATTATTTAATTTTGACTGCCGTATTTTTCGTACTATAAGTCGCAGTTTTTTTCATAGTTTAAATGCTTTAAAATGTAATATCGGAAATTATCAGTATGGTTTTTTTTTTATTTATCGGTGTCGGTGTTTTTTTTTGTTTTTTTTAATTAAATCAACATAAAAAACACAAGATACACTTACAATTAGTGCACCAACCCCAAAAACATCCCTCCCCCATTTACACTCATTCACACAAAAGGGTTGTTTCTTTCTGTTATTAATATTGTGGTTCCTACACATTCTGGCTCCTACGGAATATCGGATATCGGCAAAAAGCCATTATCGGACATCCCTAATAATTATGGTATTATTGTGTATTATTTTGTTGGATTGATTAAAACCTTTTATTTATTCATACATCTTCATGTATAAAATGTAAATATAATAAACAATAAATAAATGATATATATTATAATAAACATACATTATAATACATAAGAAAATATATATTATTAATATAATATAATTGTAAAATAATATAAACCTAATAATTTGTAAAATCTTATTTATTTTATTTTTATTTTTAACAAAACAATTTTTATAAATTAAAATGGATCCCTATTTAATCTAGATTAGCAGTCGAAATATGTTTCTGGTTATTCTGTTCGTATGGTGTTGCTTAGGTGTTTTTATGAATAATTTGTTTTACCGACAACCTTTTTCAGTCATTGCGTTGACAGCCGACAGACGTTCAGGCCTTGGCGGAGGTCTGAACTCTGCCTGCTCTTGTCGGCGCCATCAGCGAGGACAATGAGGCCGCAGCAAGTAGAAAATAGGGAAAAGTCAGGAAAGTTCTGGTTCAGTCGCGTTCCCTCCGGATTCAGCTTCTATCTCCAGACATGAAAAGCAAATATAGGACACGCTCCCGTCAGTCAGGAGCGCTCGTTAGCACGTTAGCTCGGGCGTGTCGGTTCAAGTGGAGTAGACACAAACAAACATCGTCTGGCGCCGCCAGGCCGCTTGGTGCCTGTTTGCGGAACTTTCCGCTCCTGTTCCGTCCTGCACGACGAGAGGGAGTGAATTGTGCAAATACGACGGAGTCCTTTTGTTATTAGCATGCTCATTGAGGGACACGCCTTGATTCAACAATCCTCGCTTTTTTGCACTGGAGCACAAGGAAAGGACCTGTAGTAACAAAAATGTTTATTAATATTGGAGGGTAATATAATCTGCGGTATATACTCACCACAACATTAGGTACACCTGTAGAGCCGTACCGGACTATAAGATATATACCTTGTGAAATGAGCTATTTACACAGATTTTGTGAATGTTTATTTACATACCTATTATTGTTTCCATACAGTGTCTGTAACACGGCAGTAAAACGGCTGATCAAACAAAACAGAAGTCATAGTCATGGACCCAGTAGCTAGCTCTCCAATAAGCTAAACAGACTCAAAAACTCCACGGTGACGTTTTGGTGAATTTACGAAACTGAAACAATACAAAAAGATTGCCATAATACAGACGCTCGTAAATGTGTTAGCGTATTAGCTAATGCTAACAACGCTAGCTTGATTACATTACGATAGCACGTACAAATGTGCATGAAAACACTCCTACAGACATCACACTTGGGACGGTTTAGTAAGTAAGAATTGTTGTAGTTATATTGTAAAACTTACAAACGTGGCTCGGGGCGATGAATGAAGAATCCACACGAGTAGAAACGCTGTGGACGGCTAGAAGACTCCCGGTTGAAATCTTAGTAGGACAATGTAGCACTGCAGCACCTGCAGTGAGCACACTCGTCCAAAAGATGGCGCCATAGCACAAACAATAACACATCTATTCAGTGTCTTTGCTTGTTTGTTTTTTAAACTCTTTGCATCTGCACTTCTATTCTCTTTTAAATCGGCGTGAGTCTTGTGGTCCTCTGTCTTTTGTTTTATTCTAATATATTGATTTGTTTTTATTGTTTTATTCTATTTTATTTATGTATTTTATTATCTTATTGTAGTATTATTTAGAGATGTCCGATAATATTGGCCTGCCGATATTATCGGCCGATAAATGCGTTAAAATGTAATATCGGAAATTATCGGTATGGTTTTTTTTATTATGGGTATCGTTTTTATTTTTATTTTTTATTAAATCAACATAAAAAACACAAGATACACTTACAATTAGTGCACCAACCCAAAAATCCTCCCTCCCCCATTTACACTCATTCACACAAAAGCGTTGTTTCTTTCTGTTATTAATATTCTGGTTCCTACATCAATACAATCTGCAAGGGATACAGTCCGTAAGCACACATGATTGGTCCACTAATAGTACTAACCTTTAACAGCTAATTTTACTAATTTTCATTCATTACTAGTTTCTATGTAACTGTTTTTATATTGTTTTACTTTCTTTTTTATTCAAGAAAATGTTTTTAATTTATTTATCTTATTTTATTTTATGAATTTTTTTTAAAAGTACCTTATCTTCACCATACCTGGTTGTCCAAATTAGGTATAATAATGTGTTAATTCCACGACTGTATATATCGGTTGATATCGGTATCGGTAATTAAAGAGTTGGACAATATCGGAATATTGGATATCGGCAAAAAGCCATTATCGGACATCCCTAGTATTATTATTTGTTTGTTTACTTGTTTCATTTTACATGCTTGTAGTTTGATTACTTTTATTGTTTCTTTTTTATGTGCAGCACTCTGCAGACAGTTTTGTTGTTAGTGCTATATCCATAAAGGGGATTAGATTGGATTACAATAACATAAATCCATAAATTAGCAGCACCGTTTTATAAGCAGCAGGATTCGAAGCGTAGGAAAAGTCTAGCGGCTTATAGTTCGGAATTTACGGTACATAACATGTATTAGTGGTGCATGCTTTGATCAAAATCTTGCATTCATTTTGCTTTACAGACATTCTTAAAATGTTTTCTGAGTGTGTCTTAAAACTATTCGTTTTGAAAGGTAGGTCTTATTTACACTTCCGTACAAACGTCATAAATTGGAACTGTATACTACTTTACCTATTAGTGTAGTATATTGGAATCTCTATTTATTTTGGTTCTTGAACAAGGTTTGTAAATGGAAACGTTTGTATAGTGAAGCAAAGTTCTAGCCTCGACAAAAGTCCATATTTTTGTAAAATAATCCACACTTCGAAGACACTATAAAGCAGGGGTTCTTAACCTTTTTTACTCATAGCCCAACCTTTCCACTACAGAGGGTCCCGGGGCCCACTCAAATATTAACACTGAATTAGTCATTTTCTTTTTGATTTTAATCCTATTCAATAATTATATCTAACTACTTACAGTTTAGCAGGATAAACCTGGTCAAATGATATGAAAGTATGTGTTGATCATAGGGGTGTAACGGTACGTGTATTTGTATTGAACCGTTTCGGTACGGGGGTTTCGGTTCGGTTCGGAGGTGTACCGAACGAGTTTCCACACGAACATATTAAGTAGCCGCCTAAGCTAAAGTCTTAACAAGCTGCTCCGCTTCGTTCTGCCTGCCTCTGTCAGTACTCTACACAGCACCCAGCATTGTCCCACCCACACAACCATCTGATTGGTTACATTAAGAGCGGTAACAGCCAATCAGCAGTGCGTATTCAGAGCGCATGGTGTCCGTGCTCCAGCATCATGATGAGCAGGTAGGTGTTTAGCAGGTAACCATCAGGCAGTGGACTTTTCCCAAATTATAATAAACACCTCCCAGTCAACTACTAGTAACATCACTATGAGCCCGTTGACCTTCTAGAAACATAAACGGCAGCTTAGCTCACTCGCAGTCCTGGCTTGAGGTGAAGGCTAATTCACTTTTAGCGTAACGTTAGCTCATTTTTCAGTGTGTGTGTGTGTGTGTGTGTGTGTGTGTGTGTGTGTGTGTGTGTGTGTGTGTGTGTGTGTGTGTGTGTTACGGACAACAAAGCCCTGTCTGCCTGTTATTTCACTTTACCTTTTTCTGTGTTGATTGAGCTGTGTTGAAGCAGCAAAAATGGACATTATGTTAAATGAAGAGTTTCTGTCTCTGATAGTTGATATAATAATGTAAGTGCATCATTAAGCCTACATGAACTCCATGGTGTTCATGGATAAATAGTCTCTCCTATTGCTATTGTACTATTTTTTTTCAGCTATAGTTACATTAATCATTAGTAATGGAGCAGCCTAGTTTTGAATGGCAGGGTCCCTGCTATCACATGTTGATAAAAATATAACATTTACATAATAAAAATCAACTACAGGCTTCCCAAATGCTGTAATAAATTAAGCATAATGAGTTAACTTGAAACTGTTTAATGTTGCACTTTTTATATGAAGAAGAAAAGTTTTGTCATTTTATTTAATCTGAGCAACAACTTGAGGCAGTTTAACGTTGATTAACGTGGGCAGAATTTTTATAGTGTTCCCAATGTTAAAAGGATAAAGCCATTGTTTACAAATTTGGTAAATAAATAACCCAAAAATTTATATTTTGTTGTTTTCTTACTGTACCGAAAATTAACCGAACCGTGACCTCTAAACCGAGGTATGTACCGAACCGAAATCTTTGTGTACCGTTACACCCCTAGTTGATCACAAAGATTATTGTCAAGGCTTAAGTCAGGCTGATTACAGAAATAAATATGAAAAATACTTTAACATAGAATTATGCAGTGCTAAAATAAATAAATTCTAACTAAATTAATAATAAATAATGTATATGTTTCTTAAAGAAAAAAATGCAAATGAAAATACAGCTTCCCCACTTAGTCATCATTTTTGCGCTAAAGAAACTTCAATGACTAGTTTCAGACTTCTTCTGTTTGTTTGATATTGTCATTACCGCCACAAGTGGTGGAAAAGTGTATTACAACTGAGTACTACTGCAGACCACAGCTGAGAAACACATATTTTGGCGGCCCTCTAGGGATCGCTGGTGCCCTATGGTCAAGAAACATCGCACTAATGTACAGTATATCAAGCAAACATAACCAGGGGGTAATGGATTAACAATCTCTTTATTATCAAAACGACACAACAACAACGGCATGCTCAACGTTCGACGCGCGCGCTCACACAAAAGTCCCTTTGGTGCTCTCAAAAACGTTAACAACCATGTTGCTACACTAATAAAAGTGAAAACATCTCAAAAAGTATGTTTTTGCACGATACAACCACTTTAATTGTGCCGTTTCTGGTGTTTTGAGCCTCTCGTGTAGATATGCTGACTGAAAAAAGATGTGCACATTGTGGTCAGGAATGTGTAACTTGTGTTGCCAAAGTGTCCTCGCTCCTTTTGTAAGCCGCGTCCAGCAAGGCCAGCGAGGACAAAAGAGCGTTTCACGCGGACAGAGAGGCTTGTTTGCATTCCAGCGAGGTTTTGCCCTTCGGATTCAGAGCATGACACCTTTTTTTTTTTTTTTTTTTGTCCTTTTATGACTCTGTTTTTACTGTCCGCCCTTTGCAGAGGGGGACGGGCTGTCCCTGCAGTGTGTGTGTGTGTGTGTGTGTGTGTGTGTGTGTGTGTGTGTGTGTGTGTGTGTGTGTGTGTGTGTGTGTGTGTGTGTGTGTGTGTGTGTGTGTGTGTGTGTGTCTTAAAAGTGTCCTTCCTCTCGTCCTGGATTTGATGTTTGTGTAGTGTCCGTGTCTCAGACCTTGGCCTTCCCACGGCTTCCCTGTGGCCGTGAATCAAGACTCTGTGTGTGTGTGCGTGTGTGCGTGTGTGCGTGTGTGTGTGTGTGTGTGTGTGTGTGTGTGTGTGTGTTGTATTTCTACCATTCTTGAGACATCGACAAGGAAAAGTACCTTCCATATGAGGACCGGTGAACAAGTTCGGACCACAATCATGGTCCCAATACGGAAAACCATCGCATCTAATAGAGAGCCAAATACTAGAGTCCGTGAACATTGCTCCAAAGTCAGGATTTTTATTTTTTTGTCCTTTTATGACTCTGTTTTTACTGTCCGCCCTTTGCAGAGGGGGATGGGTTGTCCTCGCAGTGTGTGTGTGTGTGTGTGTGTGTGTGTGTGTGTGTGTGTGTGTGTGTGTGTGTGTGTGTGT
Organism: Nerophis lumbriciformis; assembly: GCF_033978685.3. NCBI lineage: Eukaryota > Metazoa > Chordata > Actinopteri > Syngnathiformes > Syngnathidae > Nerophis > Nerophis lumbriciformis. Next base: position 9,974,612 of record NC_084564.2, on the reverse strand, counting down.
GTGTGTGTGTGTGTGTGTGTGTGTGTGTGTGTGTGTGTGTCTTAAAAGTGTCCTTCCTCTCGTCCTGGATTTGATGTTTGTGTAGTGTCCGTGTCTCAGGCCTTGGCCTTCCCACGGCTTCACTGTGGCCGTGAATCAAGACTGTGTGTGCGTGTGTGCGTGCGTGCGTGCGTGCGTGCGTGTTTCTACAATTCTTTAGACATCATCAAGGAAAAGTACCTTCCATATGAGGGCCGGTGAACTAGTTCAGACCACAATCATGGTCCCAATGCGAAAAACCATCGCATTTAATAGAGAGCCAAATACTAGAGTCCGTGAACATTGCTCCAAAGTCAGGATTTTTATTTTTTTGTCCTTTTATGACTCTGTTTTTACTGTCCGCCCCTTGCAGAGGGGGACGGGTTGTCCTCGCAGTGTGTGTGTGTGTGTGTGTGTGTGTGTGTGTGTGTGTGTGTGTGTGTGTGTGTGTGTGTGTGTGTGTGTGTGTGTTGTATTTCTACCATTCTTGAGACATCAACAAGGAAAAGTACCTTCCATATGAGGACCGGTGAACAAGTTCGGACCACAATCATGGTCCCAATACGGAAAACCATTGCATCTAATAGAGAGCCAAATACTAGAGTCCGTGAACATTGCTCCAAAGTCAGGATTTTTATTTTTTTGTCCTTTTATGACTCTGTTTTTACTGTCCGCCCTTTGCAGAGGGGGACGGGTTGTCCTCGCTGTGTGTGTGTGTGTGTGTGTGTGTCTTAAAAGCGTCCTTCCTCTCTTCGTGGATTTGATGTTTGTGTAGTGTCCGTGTCTCAGGCTCTTGGCCTTCCCACGGCTTCACTGTGGCCGTGAATCAAGACTGTGTGTGTGTGTGTGTGTGTGTTCTTGTATTTCTACCATTCTTGAGACATCAACAAGGAAAAGTACCTTCCATATGAGGACCGGTTAACAAGTTCGGACCACAATCGTGGTCCCAATACGGAAAACCATTGCATCTAATAGCGAGCCAAATACTAGACTCCGTGAACATTGCTCCAAAGTCAGGATTTTTATTTTCTTGTCCTTTTATGACTCTGTTTTTACTGTCCGCCCTTTGCAGAGGGGGACGGGTTGACCTCGCAGTGTGTGTGTGTGTGTGTGTGTGTGTGTGTGTGTGTGTGTGTGTGTGTGTGTGTGTGTGTGTGTGTGTGTGTGTGTGTCTGTCTTAAAAGTGTCCTTACTCTCTTCGTGGATTTGATGTTTGTGTAGTGTCCGTGTCTCAGGCCTTGGCCTTCCCACGGCTTCACTGTGGCCGTGAATCAAGACTGTGTGTGTGTGTGTGTGTGTGTGTGTGTGTGTGTGTGTGTGTGTGTGTGTGTGTGTGTGTGTGTGTGTGTGTGTGTGTGTGTGTGTGTGTGTGTGTGTGTGCGTGTGCGTGTGCGTGCGTGCGTGCGCGTGTGTGTGTGTGTGTGTTTCTACAATTCTTGAGACATCAACAAGGAAAAGTACCTTTCATATGAGGACCGGTGAACAAGTTCGGACCACAATCATGGTCCCAATGCGGAAAACCATCGCATCTAATAGAGAGCCAAATACTAGAGTCCGTGAACATTGCTCCAAAGTCAGGATTTTTATTTTTTTTGTCCTTTTATGACTCTGTTTTTACTGTCCGCCCTTTGCAGAGGGGGACGGGCTGTCCTCGCAGTGTGTGTGTGTGTGTGTGTGTGTGTGTGTGTGTGTATCTTAAAAGTGTCCTTCCTCTCGTCCTGGATTTGATGCTTGTGTAGTGTCCGTGTCTCAGGCCTTGGCCTTCCCACGGCTTCACTATGGCCGTGAATCAAGACCAGGCCCGGGCAATTATTTTGACTCGGGGGCCACATTTGAGAGAAAAAAATGTGTCTGGGGGCCGGTATATCTATTTTTAGGAACACTAATACAAAACCTCACGATAATGTCTGATTGAATGCTAAAAACGTTATGACAGACCGCCTTAAAAACGGAATGGAATTTCAAATTGTTCTATGAACGATAAAACACTGAATATTGACAAAATATGAACGTCACACCCCCTTCTGATCGACATGTTTTACAATCAAGTGAATTGCAACAAAAATGCAACAAACAGTGAAATATGAACGTGAAGGGTACAAAAAAAAAACATCTACAATCCGATATTTGCTTAATTTCCCCCAGGGATCAATAATGTACTTTCTATTCTATTCTATTCTATATATCACTAAGCTTTAGAACTTTGCTGTGAAAATCCCCTTCCGCGTCTGTGGAAACGCTTCCCGCCCACACTGCTTGGTGCCTCGTCTGAGCTGCTGTGACATAGATTACCATAGTAACTAATTAGATGACCATAGTAACTAATTAGATTACCATAGTAACTGGTATATCAACCATTGAAATACTTTGTATAGTTCAAGACTTACGGTCATTAGAAAACATGACTGCACATCATAATGGCAGCTACAGTTTTTGTCTTAAAGATCTAAAAAAAATTATTTGGGAATGTCCGGCGGGCCAGATTGAAAAGGTCAACGGGCCGCATGTGGCCCCCGGGCCTTAATTTGCCCAGGTCTGATCAAGACTGTGTGTGTGTGTGTGTGTGTGTTCTTGTATTTCTACCAGTCTTGAGACACCAACAAGGAAAAGTACCTTCCATATGAGGACCGGTGAACAAGTTTGGACCACAATCATGGTCCCAATACGGAAAACCATCACATCTAATAGAGAGCCAAATACTAGAGTCCGTGAACATTGCTCCAAAATCAGGATTTTTTATTGATTTAATGTGCAGACAAAAGTAAACATTGACAGGTGCAAAGGCAGCAATATATGATAAAACACGACGGCAGCTAAAGAAGGACTTCCCTGTTCATCCCCGAAAAAACCCGCCAGGTGAACAGCTGATTTTACCACTTCTGGCGCTAACGCAAGACAACCCGCGTCCCATATGTGACCATAGGATGAACAAATACACTACGGTACTAAGACTATAGTGGCCATTAACAGTTAGCTTCTACAGCTGGGTTGCCCAAAGTGCGGCAAAAGGGCCATCTGTGGTCCGTGACTCCTTTGTCATCGGCCTTAAGCACATGACAAAAAACAAAAAATAGAGATCTCATTTGCACCTGGTGGTGAAATCTATCACAATTAAGGTGGTCCCAAAAAGGAGGGATTTTTCAAATTGACTGTGTCGGTTTTTTAAAGTGCGCCCCCTCTGGTCAACATATGAAATAACAAGTGTGTGTAAAAATTTGAAGTGCTCCCCCTCTGGCCAACATATGTAATAACAAGTGTGTGTGTAATAAATGTAAATGCACCCCCTTAGGCCAAAATTAATTTTAAAAAAATTTAAAAAAATCTGCATATAGAGACATACTGTAACAACTTGAAGTAAATAATGAAGATTAAAGACCAATTACAAACCAAAATTTTAAAATATATTTTTTTTTACTAAAAGTAGTCTTTTTGTCACAATGTGTCAACGTATTTCTTATAAAAATGGCAACAATTTCTTATATTCTTTCTGTTTCTGTAATATTGCAATATTTTCTTGTAGAATTATTACTTTTTTATGTAAAATTATTACTTTTTAATGCAAAATGGTGACATTTGTCATATAAAATATTGCCAATTTTTTTGTCGTTCTCGTAAAATAGTAAACATTTTTGAGTAAAATTATGACTTTAGTAATAATTTTGCCAAGCAAAATTCCGATTATTATAATATTGCACAAATGTTCAGTTTTTCTTGTCAAATTTAGACTTGCGTTGAGTAAAACGATAACTTTTGTTATAATACTGCCAAAATTCTAAGATTTCTTGTGAAATTGTGACCTTTTTTTGGTGAAATTCCAACTAATTTTTCACAACAAGCTTTTTTATATTTGCATAGTATGTATACATTATTAATGTTGTAAATACACATCTTTATATATCTAGAAAAGGTGGTCTTAAAGAGGGAGGCCTTTTTCTCAGGTCTCAATAGGGTAAGAAATACAAGAAAGTGCGTGTGTGGAGCTGGCTGGTTTACAGGTGCTGCGGAATGCAACCGTGATTGAGAAAGGTTGGAGAATCTTTTGCGTCAGTAAAGTCAAGTTTGTGGTAGCACTGAGACGGTCACATTAGTCACCATTGGCATATATTCCAGTTTGACCTAAAGTCTGTCATAATTAGCCCTGTTTGACCTTTGCACCCTGTCGTGTTGGTCTTTATGACATGATAATTAACCGCGCTCCAGAAGTACAGGGTCACCTTCTATGCAAAAGTGACATTTTAAAGAGTAATATGATTCCCTCCTGCATGGGTGTCCAAACTTTCTCCACCGAGGGCCGCACACCGGAAAATGAAAGCATGCGAGGGCCATTTTGATACTTTTCATTTTCAAAACCAATACAATATACATCTTTGGTGAACATTTAAGGTCCCGGGCACCCGAGAGGGTCTCAGTCATTAAAGTGTTGAAAATAAGCCCTATATTAATATTTCCTTTTTACTTTCAAGGCTTAAATATACATAGATCAACTTCAGAGCTATTTGTTGACATTGAATATATATTTAGTTTTTATGTTTTATGCCCTTTGTGTCAAAATGCTTAAAATATGCAATATTTCCCCCCAAAAAATGCTCAAAGTGTAATATGTAATGTGAGGTAATTAGAGCATTTAATAGGTAAATCATATATAACAATATTGATTTTGGTTCATTATTTTATTTTTTATTTACTAAAAATCACAGGGACCCAAAAAAGGTATTCGTCATTAAAGTGTTGAAAATAAGTCATATATTAATATTTCCTTTTTTACTTTCAATGCTTAAATATACATAGATCAACTTCAAGGCTATTTGTTGACATTGAATATAGATTTTGTTTTTATGTTTTTATTTGGGAAAACACAAAATATACATATTTTCCCCCAAAAAATGTTCAAAGTGTAATATTTAATGTGAAGTAATTACAGCATTTAATAGGTAAATGATATATAACAACATTGATTTTGGTTTGTTAATTTATTTTTTATTTACTTAAGGTCCCAGGGACCCAAAAAGGGTCTCAGTCAATAAAGTGTTGAAAATAAGTCTTATATTAATATTTCCTTTTTACTTTCAATGCTTAAATATACATAGATCAACTTCAAGGCTTTTTGTAGACATTAAATATAATATTTAGTTTTTATGTTTTATGCCCTTTGTGTCAAAATGCTTAAAATATGCAATAGTTCCGACCCCAAAATGCTCAAAGTGTAATATTTAATGTGAAGTAATTAGAGCATTTAATAGGTAAATGATATATAACAACATTGATTTTGGTTTGTTAATTTATTTTTTATTTACTTAAGGTCCCAGGGACCCAAAAAGGGTCTCAGTCAATAAAGTGTTGAAAATAAGTCTTATATTAATATTTCCTTTTTACTTTCAATGCTTAAATATACATAGGTCAACTTCAAGGCTTTTTGTAGACATTAAATATAATATTTAGTTTTTATGTTTTATGCCCTTTGTGTCAAAATGCTTAAAATATGCAATAGTTCCCCCCCAAAAATGCTCAAAGTGTAATATTTAATGTGAAGTAATTAGAGCATTTAATAGGTAAATGATATATAACAACATTGATTTTGCTTTGTTAATTTATTTTTTATTTACTTAAGGTCCCAGGGACCCAAAAAGGGTCTCAGTCATTAAAGTGTTGAAAATAAGTTATATATTAATATTTATTTTTTACTTTCAAGGCTTAAATATTCATAGATCAACTTCAGAGCTATTTGTTGACATTGAATATAGATTTTGTTTTTATGTATAATGCCCTTTGTGTCAAAATACTCAAAATATGCAATATTTTCCCCGTGTAATATTTAATGTGAAGTAATTACAGCATTTAATAGGTAAAAACATATAACATTGATTTTGGTTCGTTAATTTATTTTTTATTTACTTAAGGTCCCAGGGACCCAAAAAGGGTCTCAGTCAATAAAGTGTTGAAAATAAGTCTTATATTAATATTGCCTTTTTACTTTCAATGCTTAAATATACATAGATCAACTTCAAGGCTTTTTGTAGACATTAAATATAATATTTAGTTTTTATGTTTTATGCCCTTTGTGTCAAAATGCTTAAAATATGCAATAGTTCCGACCCCAAAATGCTCAAAGTGTAATATTTAATGTGAAGTAATTAGAGCATTTAATAGGTAAATGATATATAACAACATTGATTTTGGTTTGTTAATTTATTTTTTATTTACTTAAGGTCCCAGGGACCCAAAAAGGGTCTCAGTCAATAAAGTGTTGAAAATAAGTCTTATATTAATATTTCCTTTTTACTTTCAATGCTTAAATATACATAGGTCAACTTCAAGGCTTTTTGTAGACATTAAATATAATATTTAGTTTTTATGTTTTATGCCCTTTGTGTCAAAATGCTTAAAATATGCAATAGTTCCCCCCCAAAAATGCTCAAAGTGTAATATTTAATGTGAAGTAATTAGAGCATTTAATAGGTAAATGATATATAACAACATTGATTTTGCTTTGTTAATTTATTTTTTATTTACTTAAGGTCCCAGGGACCCAAAAAGGGTCTCAGTCATTAAAGTGTTGAAAATAAGTTATATATTAATATTTATTTTTTACTTTCAAGGCTTAAATATTCATAGATCAACTTCAGAGCTATTTGTTGACATTGAATATAGATTTTGTTTTTATGTATAATGCCCTTTGTGTCAAAATACTCAAAATATGCAATATTTTCCCCGTGTAATATTTAATGTGAAGTAATTACAGCATTTAATAGGTAAAAACATATAACATTGATTTTGGTTCGTTAATTTATTTTTTATTTACTTAAGGTCCCAGGGACCCAAAAAGGGTCTCAGTCAATAAAGTGTTGAAAATAAGTCTTATATTAATATTGCCTTTTTACTTTCAATGCTTGAATATACATAGATCAACTTCAAGGCTTTTTGTTGACATTAAATATAATATTTAGTTTTTATGTTTTATGCCCTTTGTGTCAAAATGCTTAAAATATGCAATAGTTCCCCCCCAAAAATGCTCCAAGTGTAATATTTAATGTGAAGTAATTAGAGCATTTAATAGGTAAATGATATATAACAACATTGATTTTGGTTTGTTAATTTATTTTTTATTTACTTAAGGTCCCAGGGACCCAAAAAGGGTCTCAGTCATTAAAGTGTTGAAAATAAGTCATATATTAATATTTATTTTTTACTTTCAAGGCTTAAATATTCATAGATCAACTTCAGAGCTATTTGTTGACATTGAATATAGATTTTGTTTTTATGTATAATGCCCTTTTTGTCAAAATACTCAAAATATGCAATATTTTCCCCCCAAAAATGCTCAGAGTGTAATATTTAATGTGAAGTAATAAGAGCATTTAATAGGTAAATTACATATAACAACATTGATTTTGGTTCGTTAATTTATTTTTTATTTACTTAAGGTCCCAGGGACCCAAAAAGGGTCTCAGTCATTAAAGTGTTGAAAATAAGTCTTATATTAATATTTACTTTTTATTTTCAAGGCTTAAATATACATAGATCAACTTCAGAGCTATTTTTTGACATTGAATATAGATTTGTTTTTTATGTATAATGCCCTTTTTGTCAAAATACTCAAAATATGCAATATTTTTCCCCAAAAAATGCTCAGAGTGTAATATTTAATGTAAAGTAATTACAGCATTTAATAGGTAAATGATATATAACAACATTGATTTTGGTTTAATTTATTTTTTATTTACTTAAGGTCCCAGGGACCCAAAAAGGGTCTCAGTCCATGAAGTGTTGAAAATAAATTGTATATTAATATTTCCTTTTTACTTTCAAGGCTTAAATATACATAGATCAACTTCAAGGCTATTTGTTGACATTAGATATAATATTTACTTTTTATGTTTTATGCCCTTTGTGTCAAAATGCTTAAAATATGCAATATTTCCCCCCCAAAAATGCTCAAAGTGTAATATTTAATGTGAGGTAATTAGAGCATTTAATAGGTAAATTATAAATAACAACATTGATTTTGGTTCGTTAATTTATTTTTTATTTACTTAAGATCACAGGGACCCAAAAAGGGTCTCAGTCATTAAAGTGTTGAAAATAAGTCATATATTAATATTTCCTTTTTTACTTTCAATGCTTAAATATACATAGATCAACTTCAAGGCTATTTGTTGACATTGAATATAGATTTAGTTTTTATGTTTTTATTTGGGAAAACACAAAATATACATATTTTCCCCCTAAAAAATGTTAAAGTGTAATATTTAATGTGAAATAATTACAGCATTTAATAGGTAAATTACATATAACAACATTGATTTTGGTTCCTTAATTTATTTTTATTTACTTAAGGTCCCAGGGACCCAAAAAGGGTCTCAGTCATTAAAGTGTTGAAATTAAGTCATATATTAATATTTATTTTTTACTTTCAAGGCTTAAATATTCATAGATCAACTTCAGAGCTATTTGTTGACATTGAATATAGATTTGGTTTTTATGTATAATGCCCTTTTTGTCAAAATACTCAAAATATGCAATATTTCCCCCCCAAAAATGCTCAGAGTGTAATATTTAATGTGGAGTAATTAGAGGATTTAATAGGTAAATGATATATATAACAACATTGATTTTGGTTTGTTAATTTATTTTTAATTTACTTAAGGTCCCAGGGACCCAAAAAGGGTCTCAGTCATTAAAGTGTTGAAAATAAGTCGTATATAAATATTTACTTTTTACTTTCAAGGCTTAAATATACATAGATCAACTTCAAGGCTATTTGTTGACATTAAATATAATATTTCGTTTTTATGTTTTATGCCCTTTTTGTCAAAATGCTTAAAATGTGCAATATTTACCCCCCAAAAATGCTCAAAGTATAATATTTAATGTGAGGTAATTAGAGCATTTAATAGGTAAATGATATATAACAACATTGATTTTGGTTCATTATTTTATTTTTTATTTACTAAAGATCACAGGGACCCAAAAAGGGTCTCAGACATTAAAGTGTTGAAAATAAGTCATATATTAATATTTCCTTTTTTACTTTCAATGCTTAAATATACATAGATCAACTTCAAGGCTATTTGTTGACATTGAATATAGATTTAGTTTTTATGTTTTTATTTGGGAAAACACAAAATATACATATTTTCCCCCAAAAAATGTTCAAAGTGTAATATTTAATGAGAAGTAATTACAGCATATAATAGGTAAATTACATATAACATTGATTTTAGTTCGTTAATTTATTTTTTATTTACTTAAGGTCCCAGGGACCCAAAAAGGGTCTCAGTCAATAAAGTGTTGAAAATAAGTCTTATATTAATATTGCCTTTTTACTTTCAATGCTTGAATATACATAGATCAACTTCAAGGCTTTTTGTTGACATTAAATATAATATTTAGTTTTTATGTTTTATGCCCTTTGTGTCAAAATGCTTAAAATATGCAATAGTTCCCCCCCAAAAATGCTCAAAGTGTAATATTTAATGTGAAGTAATTAGAGCATTTAATAGGTAAATGATGTATAACAACATTGATTTTGCTTTGTTAATTTATTTTTTATTTACTTAAGGTCCCAGGGACCCAAAAAGGGTCTCAGTCATTAAAGTGTTGAAAATAAGTTATATATTAATATTTATTTTTTACTTTCAAGGCTTAAATATTCATAGATCAACTTCAGAGCTATTTGTTGACATTGAATATAGATTTTGTTTTTATGTATAATGCCCTTTGTGTCAAAATACTCAAAATATGCAATATTTTCCCCGTGTAATATTTAATGTGAAGTAATTACAGCATTTAATAGGTAAAAACATATAACATTGATTTTGGTTCGTTAATTTATTTTTTATTTACTTAAGGTCCCAGGGACCCAAAAAGGGTCTCAGTCAATAAAGTGTTGAAAATAAGTCTTATATTAATATTGCCTTTTTACTTTCAATGCTTGAATATACATAGATAGATCAACTTCAAGGCTTTTTGTTGACATTAAATATAATATTTAGTTTTTATGTTTTATGCCCTTTGTGTCAAAATGCTTAAAATATGCAATAGTTCCCCCCCAAAAATGCTCCAAGTGTAATATTTAATGTGAAGTAATTAGAGCATTTAATAGGTAAATGATATATAACAACATTGATTTTGGTTTGTTAATTTATTTTTTATTTACTTAAGGTCCCAGGGACCCAAAAAGGGTCTCAGTCATTAAAGTGTTGAAAATAAGTCATATATTAATATTTATTTTTTACTTTCAAGGCTTAAATATTCATAGATCAACTTCAGAGCTATTTGTTGACATTGAATATAGATTTTGTTTTTATGTATAATGCCCTTTTTGTCAAAATACTCAAAATATGCAATATTTTCCCCCCAAAAATGCTCAGAGTGTAATATTTAATGTGAAGTAATAAGAGCATTTAATAGGTAAATTACATATAACAACATTGATTTTGGTTCGTTAATTTATTTTTTATTTACTTAAGGTCCCAGGGACCCAACAAGGGTCTCAGTCAATAAATTGTTGAAAATAAGTCTAATATTAATATTTCCTTTTTATTTTCAATGCTAAAATATACATAGATCAACTTCAAGGCTTTTTGTTGACATTAAATATAATATTTAGTTTTTATGTTTTATGCCCTTTTTGTCAAAATGCTTAAAATATGCAATATTTCCCCCCCCAAAAATGCTCAGAGTGTAATATTTAATGTGAAGTAATTAGAGCATATAATAGGTAAATTACATATAACAACATTGATTTTGTTTCGTTAATTTATTTTTTATTTACTTAAGGTCCCAGGGACCCAAAAAGGGTCTGAGTCATTAAAGTGTTGAAAATAAGTCATATATTAATATTTATTTTTTACTTTCAAGGCTTAAATATTCATAGATCAACTTCAGAGCTATTTGTTGACATTGAATATAGATTTTGTTTTTATGTATAATGCCCTTTTTGTCAAAATACTCAAAATATGCAATATTTTCCCCCAAAAAATGCTCAGAGTGTAATATTTAATGTGAAGTAATTAGAGCATTTAATAGGTAAATGATATATAACAACATTGATTTTGGTTTGTTAATTTATTTTTTATTTACTTAAGGTCCCAGGGACCCAAATAGGGTCTCAGTCAATAAAGTGTTGAAAATAAGTCGTATATTAATATTTCCTTTTTACTTTCAAGGCTTAAATATACATAGATCAACTTCAAGGCTATTTGTTGACATTAAATATAATAATTTGTTTTTATGTTTTATGCCCTTTCTGTCAAAATGCTTAATATATGCAATATTTCCCCCCCAAAAAATGCTCAGTGTAATATTTAATGTGAGGTAATTGGAGCATTTAATAGGTAAATGATATATAACAACATTGATTTTGATTCATTATTTTATTTTTTATTTACTAAAGATCACAGGGACCCAAAAAGGGTCTCAGTCATTAATGTGTTGAAAATAAGTCAAATATTAATATTTATTTTTTACTTTCAAGGCTTAAATATACATAGATCAACGTCAAGGCTATTTGTTGACATTAAATATAATATTTTATTTTTATGTTTTGTATGCCCTTTTTGTCAAAATGCTTAAAATATGCAATATTTATCCCCCAAAAATGCTCAAAGTGTAATATTTAATGTTAGCTTGGGCCGCAAATGGCCCCCGAGCCACACTTTGAACACCCCTGCCATAGGGCCTACTAAAATCCCCTCTTGAATCGTCTCCATGCCAACATCTAAGCTAGATGTCTCCCAACGAATGCCGACTTTGCAAAATAGGCTTCCCTACACGTTCTTAAATGCAGTCTGGAGCCCTGCCTACTATCAGTCATCAACAAACATGGGAGCTGCAAGTTTGATCATTCAGTGTTTCTTATGCATGATGGTCAAATGTATTGTTCGCATGTAGCTCACATAGCTACGCTGGTGTTGCTAATCTGCAAACTCCACAGAATCCTCCTGTAGTAAAAAAAACACGCCTTTAAAAGTTGTCCTGAGCTGACACTCGGTGTCAGACGTCACAAACATCGCTCACCTTAAGCTCGCTAAGCCAAACGTGAGCGGGTCGTTAGTGACTCTGATCACTCTTGACAGCGGCTTGCCGTTTATCTAGTCCTCTCGTATCCCAGCATGCTTAGAGTGAGGGCTTTGGGCGCAGCCCCGACATCAGGTGCTCAGCACTGTCACAACACTCGGGAGCTAACGTTAGCCTGCAGAGTCACAACAAATGCTTCAAAAGGTGCTCGTTTGGCGAGTGGATCAACCGTTAAGACCTGATCAGGCATCTACATTGACTAGGGGTGTAACGGTACACAAAAATGTTGGTTCGGTACGTACCTCGGTTTAGAAGTCATGGTTTGGTTCATTTTCGGTACAGTAAGAAAACAACAAAATATACATTTTTTGGTTATTTATTTACCAAATTTGTAAACAATGGCATAACATAAATATACACACAGGGTCCATTGCCAGGGTTAATGTGGTCAACATATATCAAATAAAAACTAAATAAGATAAGGCTCAGTATAGTTTCTTAATAAAACCTTTCTACATATAAAGTGCTTTTTTTTAGGGATGTCCGATAATGGTTTTTTGCCGATATCCGATATTCCGATATTGTCCAACTCTTAATTACCGATACCCATATCAACCGATACCATACTTGCCAACCCTCCCGGATTTTCCGTGAGACTCCCGAAATTCAGCGCCTCTCCCGAAAACCTCTCGGGACAAATTATCTCCCGAAAATCTCCCAAAATTCAGGCGGACTCAGGTCCGCCTGCCCAATCACGTTATAACTGTAGAATGTTCGAGGGCGAGTTCTTGGTTTCTTATGTGGGTTTATTGTTAGGCAGTTTCATCAACGTCCTCCTAGCGCGGTAACAACACACAACAAGCTTTCGTCTACCGTAAAGCAGTTTGTCTGCCGTAAACAGCAATGTTGTGACACTCTTAAACAGGACAATACTGCCATCTAGTGCATTTGATGAAAGCACTTTTGTGCGTGCCACACAGCAATGCATCATCAGAGAGGGTGTTCAGCATGGTTAGAAAAATAGTGACAGAGAATAGAACAAAAATGGACAATTCAACCCTTAACTCAACAAGTATATGTGTAAATAAATGAACACTGAAATTCAAGTAATTCTTTTATATATATATATATATATATATATATATATATATATATATATATATATATATAAAATAAAATAAATATAGCTGAGATAGGCTCCAGCGCCCCCCGCGACCCCAAAGGGAATAAGCGGTAGAAAATGGATGGATGGATGGAAAATAAATATATATTTATAGCTAGAATTCACTGAAAGTCAAGTATTTCTTATATATATATCTATCTATATATATATATATATATATATATATATATATACATGTATGTATATATATATACATATATATATATATATATATATATATATATATATATATATATATATATATATATATATGAAATACTTGACTTGGTGAATTCTAGCTGTAAATATACTCCTCCCCTCTTAACCACGCCCTCCGAAATCGGAGGTCTCAAGTTGGCAAGTATGACCGATACCGATATCAACCGATACCGATATATACAGTCGTGGAATTAACACATTATTATGCCTAATTTGGACAACCAGGTATGGTGAAGATAAGGTATTTAAAAAAATAAAAAATAAAATAAGATAAATAAATACAAAACATTTTCTTGAATAAAAAAAAAAGTAAAACAATATAAAAACAGTTACATAGTAATGAATGAAAATGAGTCAAATTAAGTGTTAAAGGTTAGTACTATTAGTGGACCAGCAGCACGCACAATCATGTGTGCTTACGGACTGTATCCCTTGCAGACTGTATTGATATATATTGATATATAATGTAGGAACCACAATATTAATAACAGAAAGAAACAACCCTTTTGTGTGAATGAGTGTAAATGGGGGAGGGAGGTTTTTTGGGTTGGTGCATTAATTGTAAGTGTATCTTGTGTTTTTTATGTTGATTTAATTAAAAAAAACGATACCGATAATAAAAAAAACGATACCGATAATTTCCGATATTACATTTTAAAGCATTTATCGGACATCTCTACTTTTTTTGATTGATTGATTGAGACTTTTATTAGTAGATTGCACAGTACAGTACATATTCCGTACAATTGACCGTTAAATGGTAACACCCCAATAAGTTTTTCAACTTGTTTAAGTCGGGGTCCACGTTAATCAACATTAAACTTCCTCAAGTTGTTGCTCAGATTAAATAAAATGATAAAACTTTTCTTCTACATATAAAAAGTGCAACATTAAACAGTTTCAAGTCAACCCCCCCTCCCCTCTGAAATACAAATTAACAAGGTTTTCTTTGACTACAAGGGCATAAAACATAAGAAAACATAGCATTTTAATAAAAACGTATAATCGAAAATAGACCTGAAGTTGGTCTAGAGATTTAAGCATTGAAAGTAAAAATATTTTGATATGTGACATTTTTTTACCCTTAATGAGCCCTGAGACCTTTAGTGTGATTTTTTTTCTAAACAGTCATCAATCAAAAAACAATATTAAAAAAGGCAATGTTGTTATGAATTATTTACATATTTAAGGTTCCAATTATTTCACATCAAAAATTCCACTTTGAGCATTATTTTTGGGAAAATATTGCATATTTTGTCTTTTTGCCATACAAATGAACAAGTTTTTTTTTTTTTACAAAAAGGGCATACAACATAAGAAAACATTAAAATGTAATACAAACTTATAATTGAAAATAGGTCTGAAGTTGGTCTAGAGATTTTAGCGTTGAAAGTAAAAAAATATTTAATATTTTGCCTATTTTTGAACACTTTTATGAGTGAGGCCCTTAATGATCCCTGAGACCTTTAGTGTGATTTTTTTTTAAAACAGTCCATCCATCCATCCATTTCCTACCGCTTGTCCCGTCATTACTCAAAAAACAATAATGAAACAAAAGGAATGTTGTTATGAATTATTGACTTATTTAAGGCTGCAATTATTTCACATCAAAAATTCCACTTTGAACTTTTTTGTGGGGGAAATATTGTATATTTTGTCTTTTTGACATATAAATAAATAAGGTTTTCTTTGACAAAAAGGGCATAAAACATAAGAAAACATAACAATTTAATAAGAATGTATAATCGAAAATAGATCTGAAGTTGGTCTAGAGATTTTAGCGTTGAAAGTAAAAAAATATTTGATATTTTGCCTATTTTTTAACACTTTTATGAGTGAGGCCCTTAATGAGCCCTGAGACCTTTAGTGTGATTTTTTTTTTTTAAACAGTCATCGCTCTAAAACAATAATAATAAAAAAGCAATGTTGTTATGAATTATTTACATATTTAAGGCTCCAATTATTTCACATCAAAAATTACACTTTGAACATTTTTTGGGGGAAAATATTACATATTTTGTCTTTTTGCCATATAAATGAACAAGGTTTTCTTTGACAAAAAGGGCATAAAACATAAGAAAACATAAAAATGTAATAAAAACGTACTATCGAAAATAGATCTGAAGTTGGTCTAGCGATTTAAGCGTAAAACGTAAGCAAACTTATGTTTTATTTAAGGCTCCATTTACTTTAAATGAAAAATTCCACTTTGAACATTTTTGGGGGAAAATATTACATATTTTGTCTTTTTGCCATACAAATGAACAAGGTTTTCTTTGACAAAAGGGCATAAAACACAAGAAAACATAAAAATGTAATAAAAACGTATAATCGAAAATAAGCCTGACGTTGGTCTAGAGATTTAAGCGTTGAAAGTAAAAATAATTTGATATTTGACTTATTTCTTAACACTTTTATGAGTGAGGCCCTTAATGATCCCTGAGACCTTTAGTGTGATTTTTGTTTTAAACAGTCATTGCTCAAAAAACAATAATGAACCAATAGCAATGTTGTTATGAATTATTTACTTATTTAAGGCTCCAATTATTTCACATCAAAAAGACATAGATGTATGTGTGTGCGTGTGTGTGTGTGTGTTCTTGTATGTCTACCCTCTTGAGACATCAACAATGAAAAGCAGCTTCCATATGAGGAGGTGTGAACAAGTGATGACATAAATCATGGTCCTAATAACATTGCATCTAATAGAGAATGTCTCATTTTCACCCCTGCTGGTGAAATCTATCAAAATTATGGTGGTCCCAAAAAGGAGGGATTTTTCAATCTGACTTTGTGTCATCTCCCGAATTCGGAGGTCTCAAGGTTGGCAAGTATGCTAAAAGCAGTCTTTCAAATTATTACTTTTTTATGTAAAAACATTACAAATTATAATATTGCACATTTGTTTGTTGTTCTTGTAAAATAGTGACATTTATGACTTTTGTCATAATTTTGCCAAGTAAAATTCCAATTATTATTATAATATTGCCAACATTTTAAAGTTTTCTTATAAACTTGTGACTTTTGTCGTGACTCATTTGTCATCGGCCTTAAGCACATTACAAAAACAAAAAATAGAGCTTTCATTTGCACTTGGTGGTGAAATCTATCACAATTAGGGTGGTCCCAAAAAGGAGGGATTTTTCAAATTGACT
Organism: Nerophis lumbriciformis; assembly: GCF_033978685.3. Taxonomy (NCBI): domain Eukaryota; kingdom Metazoa; phylum Chordata; class Actinopteri; order Syngnathiformes; family Syngnathidae; genus Nerophis; species Nerophis lumbriciformis. The sequence goes on along the minus strand of NC_084564.2, from coordinate 9,958,040 downwards.
GTGTCGGTTTTTTAAAGTGCTCCCCCTCTGGCCAACATATGAAATAACAAGTGTGTGTAAAAAATTTGAAGTGCTCCCCCTCTGGCCAACATATGTAATAACAAGTGTGTGTGTAATAAATATAAAGGCGCCCCCTGTGGCCAAAATTAATTTGAAAAAAATAAATAAATATGTATATAGAGACATACTGTAACAACTTGAAGTAAATAATGAATATTAAAAACCAATTACAAACCAAAATTTAAAAATCAAAAAAATTAACTAAAAGTAGTCTTTTTGTCACAATGTGTCAACGTATTTTTTATAAAATTGGCAACAATTTCTCATATTCTTTCTGTTTCTGTAATATTGCAGTATTTTCTCGTAGAATGATTACTTTTTTAATGTAAAATTGTTACTTTTTAATGCAAAATGGTGACATTTGTCATATAAAATATTGCCAATTTTTTTTGTCGTTTTCGTAAAATAGTAGACATTTTTGAGTAAAATTATGACTTTAGTCATAAAATTAAAACTTTAGTCATAATTTTGCTAAGCAAAATTCACATTATTATATTGCCCACATTTTTAAGTTTTCTTATAAAATTGTGACTTTTGTCAAGTAAAATTACTACTCTTTTCATAAAATTGCCAAGATTTTAAGCTTTTTCTTGTAAAATTGCGACTGTTGAGTAAAATTCCAACTTTTATCATAATATTGCACAAATGTTCAGTTTTTCTTGTAACATTTTGACTTGCCTTGAGTAAAAAAATCACAACTTTTATTATAATACTGCCAAAATTCGAAGTTTTTCTTGTGAAATTGTGACCTTATTCTTGTGAAATTCAACTAAATTTTCACAACAAGCTTTTTTTTATATTTGCACAGTATGTATATATTATCAATGTTGTAAATACATGTCTTTATATATCTAGAAATGGTGGTCCTAAAGAGGTAGGCATTTTTCTCAGGTCTCAAGAAGGTAACAAATACAAGAATGTGTGTGTGTGTGTGTCTGTTTGTGCACGTGTGTGTGTGTGTGTGTGTGTGTGATGGTTTCACGGCGGACTACCCTGCTTAAGCGTCAAGTCACCACAGGGCAGGATTAGTCGGATTAACCATGCCAGGCATTTTTCCGCAGTCACATGGCCCCTAAGCATTCTGGGAAAAAGTCCTAAACCGACGCCCTTTTTGTAGCGGCCAGACGGCCAGGAGGTCTCTGCCTAAATTAGACGAGGCGCTGGCTGGATACGGCCGGCACGGAAAGTTCACACACAGGTTAGAATTTAGACGAACACACACACACACGCACACACACACACACACACACACACACACACACACACACACACACACACACACACACACACACACACACACACCAGTCCGAAGATACTATCTACTTCCTGTTTACTACCTGTTAGGATGCTTGTGTGCTGCTTTGTTTGCTTTGGTGGGACATCATCCTGCTTCCCAAATGGAGTGTGTGTTCCATCACACACACACACACACACACACACACACACACACACACACACACACACACACACACTGATTAGATTAGCTTCTAATCTTTGGATCCCACCCAGGTGGGCGTGTAGCAAGTGACCCGTGTCTTGTCAAGAGAAAGTTCTGGAAACCAAGCTCATCATCGACAATAAGACACAAGATCCCCCCCTTGTTCTTGTCACAGGGTCAGAATAATAAGAACAGCTTTCAGGGCGCCGGTCCAAGACTGAAAAGTTCTCGTTTTGATATTCTGATTTTCTCTATAAAGTCAATAAAGTTAAAAGGTAAAGTACCAATTATAGTCACACACACACTAGGTGTGGCGAAATTATTCTCTGCATTTGACCCATCACTAGGGATGATGCTCGAAACCGGTTTTCCCGGTTGTTCGATAAGAAAAGAACCGAGTCCTCGGACTCGAATCCCTTTTTGAGAACCGGTTCCCGTTATTGAGGCCACTATAGTAAAGAAAAAGAGTTGGTTCTTTATTCGAATCCCTGAGAACGAATCCCGTCCCTCAGGAAATGCCCTGTAGGACGCAATGTTATGCCCATTTGATTGTAGACTCTTACTGACACCTTGTGGCGATATGAAAATACTACGCGTCATTAGTTTGGGCACTTCCGGGTTGGCGACGTCAGTTCAGTTCATGAGACAATTGAGAAGTAGACAATTTGTGTTAGCTCCTACAAGCCTTGGAAAAGATAAGTCTGTAAGTAAACTGTTTAACTTGTTTATATAATTCAATATTAGGTGGAAAGTGTTTCAATTTGATGTCTATTGAAAAACGATTTTTGTGCACTGTTTCAATGGATGTTTTGAGGACTTGAAATGGCTGCCAGTTGTGTATTTCCACCATCGAAATAGTTTCAACACTCAGAAGTATTTGTTTGATGATAGTACTGTATATTTGTGTGAAGCTAATATTTACATATTGTGTATTACATTTCAGTATGTTAATTGAATCACATAGCTTATACATTTATCATTGTGTGTATTTCAGTTAAAAAATAAAAATAACAGTCCAGTGCAAGACAAAAGTAAAGATAAGAAAAGACAAGGCAAGATCAACAACAATAAAGAGCCTAAATGGATTAATCTGCTTTGGAACTTTATTAGACGTCTTGGATTGTTTGTTAGCTGTCTGCCAAGCTGTATAACCTCAACACGTATAGTGAGTGCAGAACAGGCAATATGCAATTATTGCCAGGCTTTGCTCTTATGTAAGGGAAGAATAATTGTTGATTGATGACTGTGGTGTTCTCAGTGTCATAGTGTGTGTAGTTAGTATGTTCCAATAGCAGCAGAAGTGCACTTTTTGGAGAGCTGTATTATTTTCAGTTTTGTGCCCAAGGGACTGATTTTATTTAACACTATATTATTATTTATACACCTATAGTGATCACAGAGACAGGTTGTTTTTGTGTTACTGTATATATTTGTTTTTCTGAAAAATCACACTTAATATACTTTGGGTAACAACAGTCAATATATATATATATATATATATTTTATTTAGGGGAGTAACAGTCAATATTTTTTTATTTTTTT
>NC_084564.2:9862500-9950000 GCF_033978685.3 Nerophis lumbriciformis | reverse complement strand
TTTAGAGTAGTCCTTGTACAGCAGCATACATTTAATGCACTACTCTGAAGTATGTCCATGTTTGCATGAGAAGCTGTAGAATCAAACGTGTACTCGTGTTTTGTAACAAAGTAGTTTGGGCTTTGGCAAGCAGACCAGCTTTTTTTTTCTGCAGCAGAGGTCAAAAGTTGAGATATCCGCAGGCAGGAAGCTCGTCGCAGGGAAAGACGACACGTTTTCCCCGCCTGAGTAAGGACAGCGAGGTAAAAGATACGGAACATTCAGACCAATAAGCTTCGGCGGCACCCCTCCTCCTGAGAGGCAGCGTCCTCTGCAGTGGACAAATGTGTCTGTGTGAAGCTGAAAATATTACTGACGTTCATTTATGCTGGTTGGTGTCGGAATTTTTTTTATCAGAATTTGCTTTATTGGCCAATTTGACTTGGTAGAATGTGCTCTCTTGGTTCAATGTAAACAATAAATACTAACAAATAACTAAAAGGACCAACAAGTAACAATACAAACAGAATCTCGTCTGTGCATAAATTATTAGATTACCCTTAGGTAGGGATGATACTCGAAACCAGTTTTCCCGGTTGTTCGATAAGAAAAGAACCGAGTCCTCGGACTCGAATCCCTTTTTGAGAACCGATACCCGTTATCGAGACCACTATAGTAAAGAAAAAGAGTTGGTTCTTTATTCGAATCCCTCGGAACGAATCCCGTCCCAATTAGAAATGCCCCGTGTGACATGACAAGAAATGACGTCACGTAGCTCAGTGATTAGGCGCAGATAGGGAAAGCAGGAAACAAATGGACCGGAAAAAGCGCTCTAAGGTGTAATAAAGTTCAAAACAAAAGATATATTCCAATGAATAACTTTACTGAGAGATTTGAGCAGGGTACAAACACATGACCAACACTTTTACGACCAACCGGAAACATAGCAACCAGGCTAGCAACGCACCATACATACATATATATATATATATATATATATATATATATATATATATATATATATATATATATATATATACAACATATATGACATGATCTCCCTTTTTTAATTTTTGTTTTTCTTTCCTTGTAAACAAAACAAAATCACACTGTATATGTGTTGTCTGTCTAATTATAAATAATGCAGACGAGGCGTGTTGGCTGAGTTCTTGACGTTTACTTTCACAGCGTGCTCATAACCTCATTTTTAGCTGCCGGGTGTTACGACATGCTACAACACTTTTCAGGGCGACCGCGCATGCTCGTCACTCCCGTTGCATGCTGGGTAGTGTAGTTGTTATACTCCCTAGCTCAGGGGTCAGCAACCCGCTGCTCCGGAGCCGCATGCAGCTCTTTGATCACTCTGATGCGGCTCAGCTGCTTGCTTGCCGACCCCCCCTGATTTTTCCGGGATACTTCTGAATTTCAGTGCCTCTCCCGAAAATCTCCCGGGGTAACCATTTTCTAATTTTCACCAGGACAACAATAGTGGGGGCGTGCGTGATAGCACTGCCTTTAGCATACTTCACAACCTGTAGTCGCGTCAGCTTTTGTTACCAAACTATCTGCGTGCCGGCCCAGTCACATGTTGTATGGGGTTTCCGCCAAAACACGTAAGTGACTGCAAGGCATACTTGGTCAACAGCCATGCAGGTTAGACTGAGGGTGGCGATTTAAACAACTTTAACACTCTTAATAATTTGCGCCACAATGTTAACCCACACCAAACAAGAATGACAAACACATTTTGGGAAAACATCCGCACCGTAACACAGCATAAACACAACAGAACAAATACCCAGAATCCCATGCATCCCTAACCCCCCCCCCCCCCCCCCCCAACCGCGCCCACCTCAACTGACGCACAGAGGGGGGGGAGGAGGTTGATGTGTGGTAGGGCGGGGTTTGGTGGTAGCGGGGGTGTATAATGTAGCCCGGAACAGTTAGGGATGCATGGGATTCTGGGTATTTGTTCTGTTGTGTTTATGTTGTGTTACAGTGTGGATGTTCTCCCAAAATGTGTTTGTCATTCTTGTTTGGTGTGGGTTCACATTGTGGCGCATATTAGTAAGAGTGTTAAGTTGTTTATATCGCCACCCTCAGTGTAACCTGTATCGCTGTTGACCAAGTAGGCCTTGCAGTCACTTACGTGTGCAGACAGAAGCCGCATACAACATGTAACCGGGCTGGCACACAGTTAGTACAGACTGTAGAGGGTGCTAATGGCAGTGCCATCACGGCACGCCCTTATTAGTGATGATTGGGTAAAAATCAGCAGACATTCGAAAGAATGGTTGCCCTGAATTACGGGAATCTACCGGAAAAATCGGGAACATTAAATTTTCATTATAAGGTGCGGGCCGCAAAATAACGTCTCCGGACCGCGTGTCTGAGACCCCTGGTTTATACATAGCACAAAGCAAAAAAAAAACTTTGTATGCAGTGTTATGTCATTTTAAATTTCAAAAGAGTTTTGTGGCTCCCATTGTTTTCTTTAATTTGTGAAACGGGTCAAAATGGCTCTTTGAGTGGTAAAGGTTGCCGACCCCTGCCCTAGCTCATAACATCACATCTTTCCCCCTATAAAGAAATAATGTTAACTCAATAAAGTGTATTTCTTTTTTTAGCTTTAACTTTTCATTTTTTAGCATTGTAGCCACATTTGCAAACAACTTTTCTCTTCATAGAATTTTCTTTCAATAAAGAAATAAAGTGCAAAAATGTCAAAGCATCATAACAAATAGTGCACTTTTTGGAGAGCTGTATTATTTTAAGTTTTGTGCCCAAGGTACTGATTTTATTTAACACTATATTATTATTTTTACACCTATAGTGATCACAGAGACAGGTTGTTTTTGTGTTACTGTATATATTTGTTCTTCTGAAAAATCCCACTTAATATACTTTAGGTAACAACAGTCAATATTTATTTATTTTATTTTATTTTTTTAGGGGGGGCAACAGTCAATATTTATTTATTTATTAGATTTTATTTTTTTTTCTTATATAATAAAAGTGAGCTTTTGTTAAACCAAATATTGTGTGGTTTTTTTCCATATACAACAACCTATACGGACTCGATAAGAGAATCGATAAGGAATCGGTTCGATAAGAGGATTCGATAATAGGCTCGAACTCGATAATTTCTTATCAAACATCGTCCCTACCCTTAGCAGAGTTACGTATATGATAATAAAGTACATACTGTACTTTGTATGTGTTGAAGTAGCCTTTAAAAAGCTGAAATTAGCCCCAAACAACAACTTAGTGGTTGCCAAAAAGGGATTTGATGTAATATTTAATATTGACACATCTCGTCTGTGCATAAATTATTAGATTACCCTTAAGAGAGTTACATATATGATAGTAAAGTACATACTGTACAGTTTACATGTTAAAGTACCCTTTAAAAATCTTAAATCAACCCTGAACGACAACTTTGTGGTTGCTAAAAAGGGATTTAAAGTAATATTTTGATATTAACACATCTCATCTGTGCATAAATTATTAGATTACCCTTAAGAGAGTTACATATATGATAGTAAAGTACATACTGTACTGTTTAACTGTTGAAGTACCCTTTAAAAAGCTTAAATCAACCCTAAACGACAACTTAGTGGTTGCTAAAAAGTGAATTAAAGTAATATTTTGATATTGACACATCTCATCTGTGCATAAATTATTAGATTCCCCATAGGAGAGTTACATATACTGTACTGTTTACATGTTAAAGTACCCTTTAAAAAGCTTAAATCAACCCTGAACGACAACTTTGTGGTTGCTAAAAAGTGATTTAAAGTAATATTTTGATGTTAACACATCTCATCGGTGCATAAATTATTAGATTACCCTTAAGAGTTACATATATGATAGTAAAGTACATACTGTACTGTTTACCTGTTAAAGTACCCTTTAAAACGCTTAAATCAACCCTAAACGACAACTTAGTGGTTGCTAAAAAGTGAATTAAAGTAATATTATGATATTGACACATCTCATCTGTGCATAAATTATTAGATTCCCCATATAGGAGAGTTACATATACTGTACTGTTTACAGGTTAAAGTACCCTTTAAAAAGCTTAAATCAACCCTGAACGACAACTTTGTGGTTGCTAAAAAGGGATTTAAGGTAATATTTTGATATTAACACATCTCATCTGTGCATAAATTATTGTATTACCCTTAAGAGAGTTACATATATGATAGTAAAGTACATACTGTACTGTTTACCTGTCAAAGTACCCTTTAAAAAGCTTAAATCAACCCTAAACGACAACTTAGTGGTTGCTAAAAAGTGAATTAAAGTAATATTTTGATATTGACACACCTCATCTGTGCATAAATTATTAGATTCCCCATAGGAGAGTTACATATACTGTACTTTTTATGTGTTGAAGTACCTTTTTAAAAAGCTGAAATCTACCCCAAATATCAACTTATTGGTTGCTAAAAATTGATTCAAAGTAATATTTTGATATTGACACATCTCATCTGTGCATCTCTTGAAGGGTATTCTAGTCATTTATGCACGGGTGAGATATGTCAGTATCCCTTTTTGGCAACCAAAAATACATTGATTTAATGAATACATCCAAACACTTTATTAATATTTATTATGTGCATAAACAAAGAACAGTTAATATTGTATGTAGCTTCTAAACAAGAAAGAGGTTTTAGCACATCAACATCGGATGAATAACAGTCTTTCACAATCTCATTCATACCATAGAAATGTCATATTTCGGAAACGATAAAGGCTCGGATAATTAAATAACTACAGTCGTGCTCATAAGTTTCAAGATGCACAATAAGGAGGCACTTGAAGAAAAATGGGCTGCATGGTCGAGTTGTCAGAAGAAAGCCATTTCTGCGCGAATGTCACAAAGTATCCCGCTTACATTACGCCAAACAGCACAGAGACTCAAAACTTCTGGAACAAAGTCATTTGGAGTGATGGCTTTCTTCTGGCGACTTGACCATGCAGCCCATTTCTCGTCAAGTGCCTCCTTATTGTGCATCTTGAAACAGCCACACCACAATTTTTCAGAGAGTCCTGTATTTCAGCTGAAGTTATTTGTGGATTTTTCGTTGCATCTCGAACAATTTTCCTGGCAGTTGTGGCTGAAATCTTTGCTGGTCTACCTGAATCCCTAATTTTCCACTTCTTAATCAGCGTTTGAACACTGCTGACTGGCATTCTCAATTCCTTGGATATCTTTTTATACCCCTTTCCTTTTTTATGCAGTTCAATTACCTTTTCTCGCAGATCCTTTGACAATTCTTTTGCCTTCCCTGGATGAAAGATGCAATGGTCTGTCAGAAGCCCAGAAACTCACTGACCTTTTATACACACACATTAATTACAAACAAACAGGTCACAGGTGAGGATTGGATACCTTAATTAGCCATTCAAACCTGTTTGTGTCAACGTTTGTGCATGTTATCAGATCAAAGTCACTGGGGTATGTAAACTTTTGATCAGGGTCATTTGGGTACTTTCTTTTGTCATTTTGATTTAAAAAGAGTAAACAAAGTTGTTTGCCAATAAATAGCTTCACACAACCATTAAGCATGAGTGGAAGAAAGGTTTTTGTGTTATCATTCATATTCTCTGAAGAATGGCCAATAAATCATAAATTCTCCCAGGGTATGTAAACTTATGAGCACAACTGTATTATCTTATGATAACCACAAATATAAGTGTTTGTCTTACATGTAGTAATCAGTTGTGGACAGACAAAGCCCCAGCAGTGCAGCTTTAACAACGGCGGTAATAGATTTTGTTGCGTTTTGGACCAGTTGTTCCTCCCAGGGAATTCAAGTCACAAGTCGCTCCCAAGCTTTTTACGACACTTAAAGCTGAGTTGAAAAACCACCAGAGACAGAATAGGTATTTTGTTGTATATTTTCAAAGCTTTGCAGATATACTTTCAGACCAGTCCAGCATAGAACATTCTATCGCCCCGCCAAAATGGTCCGATCCCAAAACCCTCTCTCTTCTCCCCTCTCTGTAGTCAAAATACATGCTAATCAAAACACATTCCAAAGCCTCAAGGTTAACACACACAGTTTACTTGCAGACAAAGCAGCAAGAGAAGAAATGGAAAACACGAGCTGTTTTCAAATATGACTATGAAATAAAAGAAGTACAACTTAAATTCGGATATATGTAAATATCTTCCTCCGACATTTTTTGGTACAGTCCAGTTCAGTTAGTACACTCCTGTCTTAACAGCACAAACACAAATGTTTTCGAACAAACGAACAGCGCAGGTGTTTCATTATTGGTCATTATTGGCAATGACAAAGAAGGCCAGCTTCCGCCTACATTTAACACGTTTTGTTTCCCCTCTCAGGCGCTGGCGGCCAACGCGGGCACGGGGTTCGCCGTGGCCGAGCCGCAGGTGGCCATGTTCTGCGGCAAGCTCAACATGCACGTCAACATTCAGACCGGCCGCTGGGAGCCCGACCCGTCCGGCACCAAGAGCTGCGTGGGAACCAAGGAAGGCGTGCTGCAGTACTGCCAGGAGGTGAGTCACCCCTTGAAAACGCCTCGTCTTCACCCGAAATTGGGCCAGTACAGCGCCGCTCCTGTGGGGATTCACTGGAACTGCACCCTACGCATCATCTCAGACAGTGTTTTTCAACCACTAGGTGTAAAAGGAATTGTTTGATTGATAGTGTGCCGTGAGATACAGTCTGGTGTGCCGTGGGGGGTTATCTAATTTCACCTATTTTGGGTAAAAAATATTTTTTGTAAACCAGTAATTATAGTCTGCAAATTATGTGTTGTTGTTGTTGATTGTCGGTGCTGTTTAGAGCTCGGCAGAGTAACCGTGTAATACTCTTCCATATCAGTAGGTGGCAGCCGGTAGCCAATTGCTTTGTAGATGTCAGAAACAGCGGGAGGCAGTGTGCAGGTAAAAAGGTGTCTAACGCTTAAACCAAACATAAACAAAAGGTGAGTGCCCCTAAGAAAAGGCATTGAAGCTTAGGGAAGGTTATGCAGAACTAAACTAAAACTGAACTGGCTACAAAGTAAACAAAAACAGAATGCTGGACGACAGCAAAGACTTACTGTGGAGCAAAGACGGCGTCCACAATGTACATCCGAACATGACATGACAATCGACAATGTCCCCACGAAGAAGGATAAAAACAAAGTAGATGCGGGAAATATCGCTCAAAGGAAGACATGAAACTGCTACAGGAAAATACCAAAAAAAGAGAAAAAAACATCAAAATAGGAGCACAAGACAAGAAGTTAAACACTACACACAGGAAAACAGCAAAATAAGTCAGGGTGTGATGTGACAGGTGGTGACAGTACACCTACTTTGAGACAAGAGCTGTAGTGATGCATGCTTGGTTATGCTTTAAAGTCATATCCAACAATTGCGACAACGACTTTTTACTGTCAACTGAGTTTTGTTTTTTAATGATTTCTGCTGGTGGTGTGCCTCCGCATTTTTTCAACGCAAAAAAATGTGCCTTGGCTCAAAAAAGGTTGAAAAACACTGATCTAAGACCCATTTTAATAACTTAATTTCACTTGTTCGGGGGGGATCTGTGCAAAAGTAAACCACGCTGACACAGATCAACAGACTGAACATAGCACAACATTTTTCATGCTAAAATCACATTTTCTTCCCCTAAAACACATTCAATAACCAAAAAAACAACAACATTTGTACTAGTATTTTGTAGAGATGTCCGATAATATTGGCCTGCCGATATTATCGGCCGATAAATGCGTTAAAATGTAATATCGGAAATTATCGGTATCGTTTTTTTTATTTTTTATTTTTTTTATTAAATCAACATAAAAAAACACAAAATACACTTACAATTAGTGCACCAACCCAAAAAACCTCCCTCCCCCATTTACACTCATTCACACAAAAGGGCTGTTTCTTTCTGTTATTAATATTGTGGTTCCTACATTATATATCAATATATATCAATACAGTCTGCAAGGGATACAGTCTGTAAGCACACATGATTGTGCGTGCTGCTGGTCCACTAATAGTACTAACCTTTAACACTTAATTTTACTCATTTTCATTCATTACTAGTTTCTATGTAACTGTTTTTATATTGTTTTACTTTCTTTTTTTATTCAAGAAAATGTTTTTAATTTATTTATCTTATTTTATTTTATAATTTTTTTTTTTAAAGTACCTTATCTTCACCATACCTGGTTGTCCAAATTAGGCATAATAATGTGTTAATTCCACGACTGTATATATCGGTTGATATCGGTATCGGTTGATATCGGTATTTGTAATTAAAGAGTTGGACAATATCGGAATATCGGATATCGGCAAAAAGCCATTATCGGACATCCCTAGTATTTTGTCATTTTATGAAAGTATACAAGCTTTAAAGGGGAACATTATCACAATTTCAGAATGGTTAAAACCATTAAAAATCAGTTCCCAGTGGATTATTATATTTTTCGAAGTTTTTTTCAAAATTTTACCCATCACGCAATATCCCTAAAAAAAAAAGCTTAAAAGTGCCTGATTTTAACCATCGTTATAAACACCCGTCCATTTTCCTGTGACGTCACACAGTGAAGCCAACACAAACAAACATGGCGGATAGAACAGCAAGCTATAGCGACATTAGCTCGGATTCAGACTCGGATTTCAGCGGCTTAAGCGATTCAACAGATTACGCATGTATTGAAACGGATGGTTGTAGTGTGGAGGCAGGTAGCGAAAACAAAATTGAAGAAGAAACTGAAGCTATTGAGCCATATCGGTTTGAACCGTATGCAAGCGAAACCGACGAAAACGACACGACAGCCAGCGACACGGGAGAAAGCGAGGACGAATTCGGCGATCGCCTTCTAACCAACTATTGGTATGTGTTTGTTTGGCATTAAAGGAAACTAACAACTATGAACTAGGTTTACAGCATATGAAATACATTTGGCAACAACATGCACTTTGAGAGTGCAGACAGCCCAATTTTCATCAATTAATATATTCTGTAGACATACCCTCTTTTCCTGAAAGCTTATCTGTCCAGTTTTGGAGTTGATGTGAGCCAAGACATCCAGGGGGTTTAGCTTGCTCGTCTGCGGGAACAAACTGCCGCCATTGCTTGCCGTGCTACCGAGGTCCTTTGTCCCTGAATTACTCACACAATCTGGCAGATTCAATGGGGGTCTGGCGGCAGATTTCTTTGACTTTATCGTTGGAAATGCATCTGCTTTGAGTGTCGCAGGATATCCACACATTCTTGCCATCTCTGTCGTAGCATAGCTTTCGTCGGTAAAGTGTGCGGAACAAACGTCTAATTTCTTGCCACTTTCGCAACTTTGGGCCACTGGTGCAACTTGAATCCGTCCCTGTTGGTGTTGTTACACCCTCCGACAACACACCGACGAGGCATGATGTCTCCAAGGTACGGAAAACAGTCGAAAAAACGGAAAATAACAGAGCTGATTTGACTCGGTGTTTGAGAAAATGGCGGATTGCTTCCCGATGTGACGTCACGTTGTGACGTCATCGCTCCGAGAGCGAATATTAGAAAGGCGTTTAATTCACCAAAATTCACCCATTTAGAGTTCGGAAATTGGTTAAAAAAATATATGGTCTTTTTTCTGCAACATCAAGGTATATATTGACGCTTACATAGGTCTGGTGATAATGTTCCCCTATAAATGGCAGAATCATGTGATCAGTCCATGCTAATTAGCATAGCATAACCCAAAGATTTAACGAAATACGTCATGCCCCTTTTAGCTGCATGCCTAAAGCTAGTAGGGGAAGTTGCCAGCAGGGTATTCCATTGTTGTAGACAGCTGAAACAAGGACTCTGGCAATAATCTTTCGTAGGTAAAAGCATTTTTAACGATAAAAATTAAATGTTGACAATAAAGTAAACTTAATTAAAAACAACACATAAAACATCAAATGTACAACCAGGGGCGTCACTAGCTTGTAAGGACAGGGGGGGCTTAGCCCCCAGGAGATGCACAGGACGCGAGCGAACGTAGCGCACGAGCACAAAACTACACAAACGGCTAACAAAGACTTAGAAATGATTAATTGTTATTAGTATTATTTAAAAAATGCACGGGACGAAATGAAATGCTCCCCGGGACGATGGCTTTTAACCATTTTTTTTCTTTTTCTTTTAATGTATTTATTAATTTGACATTTTATATTAAATGTCTTGGTTTTTCCTCCCTCTGAAAATCCTATGAAATGTTTAACAAGCCATTCTATAACAATACAACAGCTATTAATGTAACAATACAATAAAACAAATATATTTAATGTTTTTTTCATTGTTTTAACAGACTAATGTATATTACTTTATATAGATTCTACAAGAGTGATGTGGGCATTTTCTATATGAACAAGTCCAAGGACCGCAGGCAAGGTCGCAGAGAAAATGCGGACTGGATTTTGAGGGATGTGGGCATTTTCTATATGAACAAGTGGAATGGATTGGATACCGACACACTAAAGGGGCTCTCTACCTTAAAGTACCAATGATTGTCACACACACACACACACTAGGTGTGGTGAAATGTGTCCTCTGCATTTGACCCATCCCTTTGTTCACCCCCTGGGAGGTGAGGGGAGCAGTGGGCAGCAGCGGTGCCGCGCCCAGGAATACTTTTTGGTGATTTACGCTATGAAGTGAGGGGAAACTGAGTGAATAATGACAGGTTATATGATTAATTTATTTAAACTCATATTCGGGCCACTTTATAATGAATATGTTGGCATGTATTTGTTAAAAAAAAAAAAAAAAAAATATATATATATATATAACACCAAATTATTTAGGGGGGCTTAAGAACATTTTAGGGGGGCTTGAGCCCCCCTAAAATAGGCCTAACAACGCCAATGTGTACAACATTAAAACTTGCTCACATGACACATGTGCATACAGACAAGGTAGACTGCAGTCCTTTCACAGAAGCTTTAAACTCATTTAATGTAACAAGGGTTTGAAGTTGAAGATTGGATTGTAGGTTATTCCAAGCCTTCGGTGCTGAAAACCTAAATGCTTTCTTGCCCAGTTCAGTTCTTACTTTGGGGACGACAAATTGCAGAACATTCATTGAACGAAGATTGTGACTTCCTTGTTTCTTTGTTAAAAGACAAGATAGATAAATAAATTGTTGTATTATCACACAGAGGTGTTTCAGTACCAGTAGTACCTCCTCGTGATTATTAGAGCATTATTATTAGTGTAAAAGCGGACTTTTCATTAATTTATTCCGTTTTGTAATGAAGTGGCTCATTGGTGTTGTTAGGCCTATTTTAGGGGGGCTCAAGCCCCCCTAAAATATTCTTAAGCCCCCCTAAATAATTTGGTGTTATATATATATATATATATATTTATTTATTTATTTATTTTTTACAAATACATGCCGACATATTCATTATAAAGTGGCCCGAATATGAGTTTAAATAAATAATCATATAAACTGTCATTATTCACTCAGTTTCCCCTCACTTTATAGCGTAAATCACCAAAAATGATTCCCGGCCGCGGCACCGCTGCTGCCTACTGCTCCCCTCACCTCCCAGGGGGTGAACAAGGGGATGGGTCAAATACAGAGGACAAATTTCACCACACCTAGTGTGTGTGTGACAATCATTGGTACTTTAAGGTAGAGAGCCCCTTTAGTGTGTCGGTATCCAATCCATTCCACTTGTTCATATAGAAAATGCCCACATCACTCAAAATCCAGTCCGCATTTTCTCTGCGACCTTCCTTGCGGTCCTTGGACTTGTTCATATAGAAAACGCCCACATCACTCTTGTAGAATCTATATAAAGTAATATATATTAGCCTAATGTTAAAATAATGAAAAAAACATAATTAAATAGATTTGTTTTATTGTATTGTTATATTAATAGCTGTTGTATTATTATTATAGGATGGCTTGTTAAACATTTCATAGGATTTTAGAGGGAGGAAAAACCAAGACATTTAATATAAAATGTAAAATGAATAAATACATAAAAAGAAAAAGAGGAAAAATGGTTAAAAGCCATCGTCCCGGGGAGCATTTCATTTCGTCCCGTGCATTTTTAAAATAATAATAAAAATGAATAATATCGAAGTCTTTGTTAGCCATTTGTGAAGTTTTGTGCTTGTGCGCTACGTTCGCTCTCCTGGGGGCTAAGCCCCCCCTGTCCTTAAAAGCTAGTGACTCCCCTGAAGTGGCTGTTGAGTATAAATGAACGAAATGAACATTTAGTATCTGCTTGAAATATTAATAGTTTCTTTTTCAGGCTGATTTGTCATTGACAACCTAGCGAGCTTTTTCATGACATTTCTATTCGCCATCCTTGACTCTTTTGTCGCGTTCGTGATGCGGATTTCCTCGCGATATATATCCTCACCCTGTCGCTTTCACTGTCAGGCTTTTATGTTATTATGCAGCTGCGCTGGAGAAATGAATCACTTCCAAGCTGCGCCTTTTGATGACATTTCAGGGCGAGAGCGTCAAAAGCCACCGCTCTTTTTCTGGCATCTGCGGGGGAGGAAGGCAACAATCGAGTTAATCCACTCGACGCATTTACATTTTGCTGCATTTAATTCCTATACTTTATTGGAGTACAATGGAACGCTCTTGTCGACGCTCCGTGGACTGGCTGACATGAGCGATCAAAGGAGAATGGCTATAATAGATGAGTTATTATACTCATTTAGATTATTGTGTTTTCGTACAATATCGGAGTGACGGCATTAGGGCTAGGCCATATGGCTGAAAACTGTATCACAATATAAGTGTTTTAGATTATAAAAATAGACCATTTTTTATGACTTTTTGGGGGGGGGGCGAAATGACCGAGAGAAAAATATATATTTCTTGTACTATAGAGCGCAGAAGAAAAACATATTTTTCCATATATTATCCACACCTGACTATAAACCGCAGATTAGGGATGTCCCGATCCAGGTTTTTGCACTTCCGATCCGATACCGATATTGTTTTTGCATTTCCGATCCGATACTGACCGATACCGATACTGACCAATACTGGCCTATCCGAGCATGTATTAAAGTTTAAAGTTATTTAGCCTACTTAGTTGTCAGAATCATGTTGAAAAGGGTTTTAGTACTCTTGATAACAACTAGCCAGCTGAATTAGGGGAGTTTGAATAATACACAATGGTTGGTAACAAGAAACTGACCTGTTTATTCAAGGATAAACACAAAATAGACAAAATTATACATGACCAACAGAAATGGCATCATTGAACTAGGGCTGGGCGATATGGCCTTTTTTTTTAATATTGAGATATTTTAAGGCCATATTGCGATACACAATATATATCTCAATATTTTGCCTTAGCCTTGAATGAACACTTGATGCATATAATCACAGCAGTATGATGATTCTATGTGTTTTGATTGATTGATTGAGACTTTTATTAGTAGGTTGCACAGTGAAGTACATATTCCGTACAATTTACCACTAAATGGTAACACCCCAATAAGTTTTTCAACTTGTTTAAGTCGGGGTCCACTTAAATTGATTCATGATACAGATATATACTATCAGATATATACTATCATCATAATACAGTCATCACACAAGATAATCACTTTGAATTATTTACATTATTTATAATCCAGGGTGTGGAGGGGGGGCGCCGGATGTAAGTGTCAAAAAGACAGCCAAAAGAGTTTGATATGAGAATAAATCTAAAGTTAAAATATAGGGTAGAAATGCACCCATTTGCAGGAAATGTAGTCTTGATTTTCAAAATTTTCTTTCAAGGCTTGCATGTCTACATTAAAACATTCTTCTTCATACTGCATTAATATATGCTACTTTTAAACTTTCATGCAGAGAAGGAAATCACAACTAAAAAAATCACTAATTTTTTCATACGGTGTTGATGTGGAAATGTTTGCCTCGGCATTTTGATGGTGTGGACGTGTGGCACCGAATGGAGAAAAGCGTCTCGACAGACGTTATGATATTTGAACAATGATGACGAAAACTGTTTTATCTGTCGTGTCCGTGTGTCGAAAATTGTTATGCGCTTATTTTTTTATTTGATTTTGTGCGTGGCATAGATTTGCCGTGCGCAGAGGACGCTTGAGCAGTGCGCAATTGCACAGGCGCGCACCTTGGAGGGAAGGTTGCTCGCACGGCTGCGCTAGCATCACAGCTAACGTTAGCCATGCTGCTACCTCTCTGCTCGGGGAGGACGTATACGTATATGACGTATGACGTGACAGTATGTGACGTGTGTAAGAAGGTGCACTTGCTGTCTGTGAGAGGGAGACACAGGAAAGAATGAGAAGAGCCTGTCGTGTAATGCCAGCAGCTAAAAGCAACTGCGTGAGAATCCACAGACCTGTGGATGTGTTGAAGGTGTGCTGGAAAATGCGGAACGGAAATTAGGGAGCAGCAGAAAAGTGGAATGTATTATTTAAATTGGTGCGTTGGAAAACACGGACCGGAGTTTTTTTTAAACTGGATCTGGATCGGCATTTTCCCATACCTTGCCGATACGCAATTTTTGGCAAATATTGGCAGCCGATCCGATCCAAATATCGGATCAGGACATCCCTACCGCAGATATATATATATATATATATTAGAAATGTCCGATAATATCGGACTGCCGATATTATCAGCCGATAAATACTTTAAAATGTAATATCGGAAATTATCGGTATCGGTTTCAAAAAGTAAAATGTATGACTTTTTAAAACGTCGCTGTGTACACGGACGTAGGGAGAAGTACATAGCGCCAATAAACCTTAAAGGCACTGCCTTTGCGTGCCGGCCCAATCACATAATATCTACGGCTTTTCACACACACAAGTGAATGCAAGGCATTCTTGGTCAACAGCCATACAGGTCACACTGAGGGTGGCCGTATAAACAACTTTAACACTGTTACAAATATGCGCCACACTGTGAACCCACACCAAACAAGAATAACAAACACATTTTGGGAGAACATCCGCACCGTAACACAACACAAACGCAACAGAACAAATACCCAGAACCCCTTGCAGCAATAACTCTTCCGGGACACTACAATATACACCCCCCGCTACCCCCTAACTCCCCACCTCAACCCCGGTTCCCCCAACCCCGCCCACCTCAACCTCCTCATGCTCTCTCAGGGAGAGCATGTCCCAAATTCCAAGCTGCTGTTTTGAGGCATGTTAAAATAAAAATAATGCACTTTGTGACTTCAATAATAAATATGGCAGTGCCATGTTGGCATTTTTTTCCATAACTTGAGTTGATTTATTTTGGAAAACCTTGTTACATTGTTTAATGCATCCAGCGGGGCATCACAACAAAATTAGGCATAATAATGTGTTAATTCCACGACTGTATATATCGGTATCGGTTGATATCGGAATCGGTGATTAAGAGTTGGACAATATCGGAATATCGGATATCGGCAAAAAAGCCATTATCGGACATCTCTACTGAAAACTGTATCACAATATAAGTGTTTTATATTATAAAAATAGAAAATTTTGTATGACTTTTTGAAAGAAAAAAAAGGACCAAGAGAAAAATATGTATTTCTTGTACTATAGAGCGCACCGGTATATAGGCCACACCCATAAATTTTAGAAGAAAAATAAATGTTTCCATATATTAGCCGCACCTGACTACAAGCCGCATATATATATATATATATATATATATATATATATATATATATATATATATATATATATATATATATATATACGTTGTGAAATTAGTTATTTACACCTAAATATTTTGTAAATGTTTATTTACATTCCTTTATTGTTTCCAAACGGTGTATGTAACACGGCAGTAAAACGGCTGGTCAAACAAAACAGAAGTCAATGACATGGACCCACTAGCTGCACAAGCTAGCTCTCCAATCAGCTAAACAGACTCAAAAACTCCACAGTGATGTTTTGGCGAATTTACAAAACTTAAACAATACAAAAAGGATGGGATAGGTCTTTATTGTCATTGCAACAAGTACAACGAAACTTTGTTTTCAGCACAAACCCGTTCAAGATTAGACAAACAAACAGTGTACAGGGTTACAGAACAGGAACGCTGATGGGTCGCCACGAGGCGCCCCGTAAAAGGTGGGAAAAGGGTAAAACGCTGGGGAAGAAGATGAGTAAAAAAATTACAATCTAGACTGGGCTCCTAAGGGGGCCTAGTCTGGAGTGGGGAAAAAACCTCCATGCCATGCACACATAAACATGTTACATTTAATCACGACAACTCGCAACACAGGGTGGGGGAGTTGGGGCCCTGGAGGTCGACTGCTGCTATGAAGCGCTGCCAGCCGCCCATCATCCCGAAGGGGAATCAAGCGGTGGTGAAGGCGTGGGGTGGGGGAGGATGTGTGTGTGTGTATGTGCCCATTGTCTTGGGTGTGTTGATGTAGTGTTCATGTTCATAGGCCTGGGGCCGTTCTGCATGAAAAAGAATGTCATTGTAAGTTAATAATACTAACACAGACACTTGAAAGCGTGTTAACCATAATAGCTAATGCTAATGCTTGATTAGATCAAAATAGCACGTACAAATATGCATGAAAACACTCCTACAGCTATCACACATGGGACGGTTTAGTAAGTAAGAATTGTTTTAGTTATATTGTAAAACTTACAAACGCTGCTTGGTGTGATGGATGACGAATCCATGCGAGTAGAAATGCTACGGACGGCTCGAAGACGGAACCGCACTTTTACATCCGGTTGAAAGCTCAGTCTAAACAGAAGGCCACTTGCAGTGAGTGAACTCGTCCAAAAGATGGCGTCATAGCACAAACAATAAAACACCTTTTCAGTGTCTTTGCTTGTTTGTTTTTTTGTTTTTTCATTTTATTTTTATTGACATTTAGCATCAGACTTTCCTATCCATTACATCATATTCACATCAATCATATATCTATTGTCTGCCCTAAATGTCAAAATATTTTTGTTTATATCCCACCCATACCAATCACCCACCCCCCCAAAAAAGAAAGAAACAACAAAAAAACCAAAGTATTATCTACAAATACATCAATTAAATAAACAAAGAAAGAAAGAGGAAAAAAAAGAAAAGAAAAGAAAAAAATATATAATACATTAATAATAATAGTAATCAGAAATAAAATAAAATATAAACAGATACCCATATATATATATATATATATATATATATATATATGTATATATATATATATATATATATACCCACACATACATATATATATAAATACATATACATACATACATACATACATATACACTTGTAGGGAGTAATCCCCCTTTTTTTTATTTTTTTTTATGGCAATACAATCACTAATTCGAAAAATTAAAGTCAGGTTTATGGGGCGTGACATAGTTGACCCAATTTTCCCAGTATGAAGTAAATTTCTCTTCTGCTTGTTTTTTTTAATGTTTTTTTAAACTATTTTCGTTATGGCCACCAGTGAAGAAAAATCCCTAAATTAGCCGCACCGTTTTACAAGCCGCAGGGTTCAAAGCGTAGGAAAAAAAGTAGAATTTACGGTAAAATGTAACCTTACTCTGATAATAATCCCTCAGCTACCAAGGCAGAAAGGAAAGGAAATGTCAACACTCAAACAATGTAAACAAAATAGTAAAATCACAATAAACACTTAAAAATAATCTCTTAAAATGAAGGTGCAAAAATAAGGAATATGTAGGAAATGCTTCATAAAGTGTAAGAAAATAGTGCAAAGTGTGAAAATGTAAAAATAGAGAAAAACAATTTTCTGCAGGTTTAGTGGCAGGAAGTTACAGCAGTGCTCTAAAGGGTGAGCGCGTGTGGTATTAGCGGTCTTGGTGGGGACGAGCGCCTTGCATCATTTACAGACCAAATTGGTGTGTAAATTATTGTTTTTTTTAAAAAAAGATCCCCCCCAAAAAACCTTTATCCACAATTTCTTCGCTCTCCGCAGCACTCATTTTCACTTTCTCTTCTCACTCCATGCAAAGAAATCAACCGCAAGACAACGAGATGGCGCAACCAAACGTGATAGTTGATACCGTCACCTGATTGGCTGTCAGCGTGTCAGCGATCACTTCCTGTGTTGCTCGGTAACCAGAGAGCGAGTGCCTTTGTTCATGCAACCAACCTTGCCTCCGCCTTCTTCCCACAAAAAAGAAAAAAAAAAATGACCGAACATTTTGTCAAAGGCATTTTTTATTAATACAGATTACGCGTCTATTGTGCATGGTTGTGAGCTGTAATCCAGGGGTTGGTCTATAGGGGGCAGTGGCATTTGCCTGCTATAGTGTGAGTCAGACCAGAGAAGAAGAAGTGGCGAGCTGTGTTTGCCGCACTGAAGTGTGTCTTGCTGTGACATTTTGTAGATGCCAATAAAAGGCTGATTTGTGCACAGTCACGCTGCATTTTTGTCATCCCGCCGACATGACAAGGTTGTTTTACGAGCACAATGAATAATAAACATGGCGCTACCTGCTCGCCCGCGCTCAATAACACATACTCATGGGACTGTCTGTGAATCTAGCTTGTTGGTCCGCATGTTAACGCGTGTTATGTCCTGAAATGACGCTACTTGCTACCTGGAAGCTTCCTGACGCCAAGTCAATAATGGCTCTCCAGACATGCTTCAGGATTAAAAACTCACTTTTCATTTTCCTTCTGTAAAAATTCCAAAGGTTGAAAATACAACATACAGACATTCCATTTTATACTCCCCCAATTAATCAAACAGTGTACCCACAGCACCCCTCACTGACCAAACAGCCAAGTGAAAATAACCAAAACACAGACATGCTTGCATGTTTGCTCCAACAACAACACACTTCATGTACAACTAGTCTGCCAGAGAATAAGAAGACATAGCAACTTAAAAACTGAAATGACATTTCGTGTTACGACATTTTTGTGTTGCAACATTTCTTGTTACGACGTTTTCGTGTTAAGACATTCTATGGTATGACATTTTCTTTGATTGACATTTTCGAGTAATATTTTGTGTTACGACATTTTCGTGTTATGACATTACGTGTTAGGACATTTTCATCTTGTGACATTTTCGTCTCATGACATTTCGTTTTACGACATTTTCGTTTTATAACATTTCTTGTAACGACATTTTTGTGTAATATTTCGTGTTACGACATTTTCGTGTTATGACATTTCGTGTTAGGACATTTTCGTCTCGTCACATTTTTGTGTTACGACATTTTCATCTCTTGACATTTTCGTGTCATGACAGTTTGTGTTACGGCATTTTCGTGTTATAACATTTCTTGAAACGGAATTTTCGTGTTATAACATTTATTGTAACAAAATTTTCGTGTTAAGATATTTCATCTTACGACATTTTTGTCTCATGACATTTTCATGTATTGACATTTCGTGTTATGACATTTTTTTGTTATGACATTTCGTGTTAGGACATTTTCATCTCGTGACATTTTTGTGTCATGACATTTCGTTTTACGACATTTTCGTGTTATAACATTTCTTGTAACGACATTTTCGTGTATTATTTCGTGTTATGACATTTTCGTGTAATGACATTTCGTGTTAGGACATTTTCGTCTCGTGACATTTGTGTTTTAAGACATTTTCGTCTCGTGACATTCTCGTGTCATGACATTTCGTTTTGCGACATTTTCGTGTTATAACATTTCTTGAAACGGAATTTTCTTGTTATAACATTTCTTGTAACGAAATTTTCGTGTTAAGATATTTCATCTTACGACATTTTTGTCTCTTGACATTTTCATGTATTGACATTTCGTGTTATGACATTTTTTGTTATGACATTTCGTGTTAGGACATTTTCATCTGGTGACATTTTCGTGTCATGACATTTCGTTTTACGACATTCTCGTGTTATAACATTTCTTGTAACGACATTTTCGTGTAATATTTCGTGTTATGACATTTTCGTGTAATGACATTTCGTGTTTGGACATTTTCGTCTCGTGACATTTGTGTGTTAAGACATTTTCGTCTCGTGACATTTGTGTGTTAAGACATTTTCGTCTCGTGACATTCTCGTGTCATGACATTTCGTGTTGCGACATCTTCGTGTTATAACATTTGTGTTAAGACATTTCATGGTACGACATTTTTGCCTCATGACATTTTTGTGTTGGGACATTTTCGTCTCATGACATTTTTGTGTAATAGTTCGTGCTACGACATTTTCGTGTTATGACATTTCGTGTTACAGCATTTTCACGTTAGGACATTTTCGTGTTATGACATTTCGTGTTAGGACATTTTCGTCTCGTGACATTTTGTGTCATGACGTTGCGTGTTATGACATTTTCGTGTTATAACATTTCTTGTAATGACATTTTCATGTTAAGACTTTTCATAGTACGGCATTTTTGTCTCATTACATTTTCGTGTAATATTTGGTGTTACGACATTTTCGTGTTACATTTTTTGTAACGACCTTTTTGTGTTAAGACATTTCATGATACGACATTTACGTCTCATGACATTTTTGTGTAATATTTCGTGTTACGACATTTTCGTGTTATGACATTTCGTGTTAGGACATTTTCGTCTCGTGACATTTTCTTGTCATGACATTTCGTGTTAGGACATTTTCGTGTTATAACATTTCTTGTTACGACATTTTCGTCTTAAGACGAAAGGAGCTTTTCTGACCTCCTTTTGAAAAAGTTTCAATATAATTATTATACCAAATAATACATTGCCAAAAATGTTGCTATTAGCATGTTGCATCTGTGTCCTCATTGGGAAACATGTCCACGCTGCTAAACCACCTGCAGTCGCCCCCTAGTGTTTCGGGGGCACCCGTTCAAAAAAAGAGGTTTGAGATATTTCACATACACTGAAAAAAACAATTCATGTATTTTACAGGAAAATACTGGCAGCTCACTCGCCAGTATTTTACTGTAGAAATATAAAATAAAGACTGTATAAAGAATAAAGAGTACAGTTTTGCCACGTACAATGTTGCAGCGTATGAACCCTCATGTTTTCCTTGGGAATCCCCTGTATGTTCCTGAAATTTACTGTGAGGTTCAAACACTGATGACATCTATTAAACAAGACAAGAAGCAAAGAATCAAACAGAGACAGAATTAAATTTAGACTCAATATTGAGGAGAGTCGTCTTTATACTGTACCCTCAGTATCTTAGCACGCTCTGCCAAAAGATTGCATGCCTCCTTCTTTTGTTTTGGACCCTCCCCGACCACATGGCCACGGCTGTTTCCAAAGGACAAAGGTCGCAAAAAGTTAACAGAAAAGGTCGTAAACAATTCACAGGAAAGGTCAGTTCAAAAAGAGTTTGTAAAATAGTTCAAAAAGAGTTCCATAAAAATAGTTCAAAAAGAGTTTGTAAAATACTCCAAAAGAGGTCGTCTGGAAATTGGGCAGATCCTGTCATCTCTCCGCTCTGAAGTCCTTGGGCCAGAACAACATCCTTCTGTTGATTACCATACATGAAAGAACACAGCAACACCTTCATCTTGCCCCCCCCCCCCCCCACCCCCCCCCTACATAGTGGTGTTTTACGAGTCTTACTCTTGATAGGTTTCAAAGACAGCCTTTTGTCTCCTTGCCTGGAACTCATTTCAACACAATTTTTTTTGTGATAACTTACAAACAATTATTCTAACATTTACCTTAAAAATACCAGCGCTATCGTTTTTCCATACACAGTAATCCGATACAAAAACTACCATCAATTTTACGGTAAGCTTCTGGCAACTCAGTCGCTAAAATCTCCATATTTGTTTACAGTGTTGAAGTGTGGGGAAAATAGGGAAACTATTTGGAGGCTGGGACCAACGTTCCCTCTAAGGTGCGCGCATGTGCAATTGCGCACTGCTCAAGCGTCCTCTGCGCACGGCAAATCTATGCTGCGCACAAAATCAAATAAAAAAATAAGCGCATAACAATTTTCGACACACGGACACGACAGAGAAAACAGTTTTCGCCATCATTGTTCAAATGTTGTAACGTCTGTCGAGACGCTTTGAGGACATGAATTCCATCCATCACTTTACTGAGCAAAACTCTTTATTGTCTGTGTTACGTTCCCTGATGGCTCAGCGTCTAGGGATTATAGGGGAACGCAACATAAAAGTGTATAAACCAAATGAGTTGTAAAAAAGACACCGAAGCCAAGAATTGAAAACAAAAACTACTGTTATTGAAAAGTAACCAAGGGGGGGTTACAACAAGACACAACACTAGCCTAGCTTGGGAATACAGGTGCTGTCAAAGAAATGAACAAAACATACCAAAATACACCTCTAGAAAAGAAAAGGTAAGCTGACTAACTGAAGCTATTTAATTAGCACAAACCAAAAACCTACCTATCTATTCTAGCCAAAGAGGGGGTCCAAAACATACAAGGGTGACAGCCACCACTAAGCCTGGTGTCTCTATACACAAACAAATCCTACGTGTGTAGTGTATAGAGGCCTCTGTCTAACCCTTCCCAAGACTAGGCTGCAGATACTTACTAAAGTTGAAAGGTCAAGAAAAATGAAGACAAAAAAACCAAAAAAAACAGGTGGCACAAGTGTAGCAAAAAGCTTAACAAAAATGATTACCAAACAAAATAGCGCCAAAGACAAAGTAGCGTCTCTCAAAGTTCCACACAGCATGTCAGAAAAAGAATCCCCCTTGATCCAGTGGTGAGCAGGTGATTTTAAACAGGCTGGGAGGATGAATGGTGGTCCGGGATTGGCTGGCTGATTAACAGGTGAAACGAGGAGCAGCTGGGAACAGAAACCGGTTGATTGGCAGCAGAGGCAGTGAATGAGTGTGACCTGTACAAACAAATAGAAGAAGAAACACAAAACAAACAAACCACCACTACGTGGAACGTAACAGTCGGCCATAAACACATCACTAAAACATTAGTAAAAAAAATGATATCTAGCAAAAGTGGTCATTTTCTGCAGTACAAACCAGACCAAAAGCATCTTTGTTATATCAACAGCAGTCGCTCGCTCTTTCTCACTTGCGCCAACACATGCACATATGGCACTTAGCCAGTGATGCGTTTACAGCCACACAAAGAGTCGGACAACTCCAACACCGCACATAAAAGTGTCATTCCAGGTCGTTACACTATGATTTACCAATCAAATGTGTGCTTATTCTAGTGTCATTTATTAGGAATATTAATTTATAAATATTAATCATGAAATGCTGTTAGTATATTAAATAAATACTAATAAAAATATATTTTTTACGAACAGGAAGTTGCAGTAATGTACACATGATCCCCTGCTTACATCTCATTGTGCAACATGTGAATGTTTTAATGGGGATTAAATGCAATGTCTGAAAGGGGTACAAGTTATTTCCAAAGCAGGACCTCCACCCAGGGCAGCACGGTGGAAGAGGGGTTAGTGCATCTGCCTCACAATACGAAGGTCCTGAGTAGTCTTGGGTTCGATCCCGGGCTCGGGATCTTTCTGTGTGGAGTTTGCATGTTCTCCCCGTGACTGCGTGGGTTCCCTCCGGGTACTCCGGCTTCCTCCCACCTCCAAAGACATGCACCTGGGGATAAGTTGATTGGCAACACTAAATTGGCCCTAGTGTGTGAATGTGAGTGTGAAAGTTGTCTGTCTATCTGTGTTGGCCCTGCGATGAGGTGGCGACTTGTCCAGGGTGTACCCCGCCTTCCGCCCGATTGTAGCTGAGATAGGCTCCAGCGCCCCCCGCGACCCCAAAAAGGGAATAAGCGGTAGAAAATGGATGGATGGATGGACCTCCACCCAGACAAACAATACAAGTACACAGTTCATGTTTTGTTATTGTCATTGTAAGTGGGCCTAAACACTTATATTAGAAATGGAAATGACTGCTGTCATTTGATTATAACAATAAGAGAATGTTGTCTGTCTATCTGTGTTGGCCCTGCGATGAGGTGGGGACTTGTCCAGGGTGTACCCCGCCTTCCGCCCGAATGCAGCTGAGATAGGCTCCAGCGACCCCGAAAGGGACAAGCGGTAGAAAATGGATGGATGGATGGAGATTGAACTTGTTATTTAGTCAGGTTTGGGACAGGTGTGCTGCTGGTGGAGCCACAGTGTGCACGTCTGATGTTGCTCACATGGGCTCCACTGAATGCTCAGGGAGTTTTTGCGTTTGCTCACACACATGAAAAATTAGAGGGAACATTGGCTGGGACTGTTTTCGTGCATGTAAAGGTCGTCACTGACGCTCCACTTCTCGCACCTCTTCCCCCGGTTTTGAGTCCCTGTTTCTGTCGTGCAGATGTACCCCGAGCTGCAGATCACCAACGTGGTGGAGGCCAACCAGCCGCTGCGCATCGAGAACTGGTGCAAGAAGGAGAAGAAGGTGTGCAAGGGCCACGCCCACATCGTGGTGCCTTACAAATGCCTGGGTAAGAGCGCCGCGGGTGTCCTTGGGCGTGCTTTTGTTGAAAGTGCGAGAGTGCGTGACGCGTGTGGGGCCCCGGGCGGCAACATTGCACCGGGATGGAGGTGACTCAGCTGCGTGTCACTTGCAAGCCTGCAGGCTGCCGCTCTTATTGCTGCGCAGGCTTGTTAAGCAATAAAGTACAATCTTATTTCCCGGCTCAGACCAAAGCCATAAACCCACGCAGACACGCGGGGTCAGTGAGCAGGGAAGGCTTACATACTCTGTTTGGACTAAAGTATCGGGACACAGTCGAGGAAAACAGCAAGGAGTTGCAGAAACAGCAGCTTGCACTCGTCTGGGAAGACCTTCTGAGAGGTTTTGTTGTGCGTCAGCGGGATTGTTTGTTTATTTGTGAGCTTGTTCCTCCACACCAATGGTGTGTATGCACATGTCTTTTTCAAACTGTTCCCCACACACTAATCAGTAGGGGTGTGGGAAAAAATCGATTAGAATTCGAATCGCGATTTTCACGTTGTGCGATTTAGAATCGATTCTTTTTTTTTTTTTTTTCAACTTTTTTTATTGGCATTTTCAAATAGACAGAAAAAAGTGCAAGTCGAAACAGTACAATTTTAAAGTCAGTAAATTATTCACACCCTTTCCCTTAAAACCCACACCACCCCACTCAGGTCCCACCAACGAGGGACAAATGGCACAATTATATAACAAGTAAGATGACAAAGACAGACACATTTTCACACACACACACACATACGAGGCCAGAGACAGACAGACGGGATGAAAAGGAGAGAGAGGGAGAAAAAAAATAAATAATAATAATTATATATATATAAAAATATATATAATAATAAAATAAAATAAAAATTGTATAATAATAATAATAATATATAATAATATAAAAATAGAATAAAATAATACTAACAAATAAAAGGGAGATTATTCCTCATCTGCATCTGGGCATACAGTGGGGCAAAAAAGTATTTAGTCAGCCACCAATTGTGCAAGTTCTCCCACTTAAAATGATGACAGAGGTCTGTAATTTTCATCATAGTTACACTTCAACTGTGAGAGACAGAATGTGAAAAAAAAAATCCAGGAATTCACATTGTAGGATTTTTAAAGAATTTATTTGTAAATTATGGTGGAAAATAAGTATTTGGTCAATAACAAAAATTCAACTCAATACTTTGTTATTGCCAACAAAGGTTATATTACAGAGGTCAAACGATTACTATAGGTCTTTACCAGGTTTGCACACGCAGTAGCTGGTATTTTGGCCCATTCCTCCATGCAGATCTTCTCGAGAGCAGTGATGTTTTGGGGCTGTCGCCGAGCAACACGGACTTTCAACTCCCTCCACAGATTTTCTATGGGGTTGAGGTCTGGAGACTGGCTAGGCCACTCCAGGACTTTCAAATGCTTCTTACGGAGCCACTCCTTTGTTGCCCGGGCGGTGTGTTTGGGATCATTGTCATGCTGGAAGACCCAGCCACGTTTCATCTTCAAAGCTCTCACTGATGGAAGGAGGTTTTGGCTCAAAATCTCACGATACATGGCCCCATTCATTCTTTCCTTAACACGGATCAGTCGGCCTGTCCCCTTAGCAGAAAAACAGCCCCAAAGCATGATGTTTCCACCCCCATGCTTCACAGTAGGTATGGTGTTCTTGGGATGCAACTCAGTATTCTTCTTCCTCCAAACACGACGAGTTGAGTTTATACCAACAAGTTCTATTTTGGTTTCATCTGACCACATGACATTCTCCCAATCCTCTCCTGTATCATCCATGTGCTCTCTGGCAAACTTCAGACGGGCCTGGACATGCACTGGCTTAAGCAGGGGGACACGTCTGGCACTGCAGGATTTGATTCCCTGTCGGCGTAGTGTGTTACTGATGGTAACCTTTGTTACTTTGGTCCCAGCTCTCTGCAGGTCATTCACCAGGTCCCCCCGTGTGGTTCTGGGATTTTTGCTCACCGTTCTCATGATCATTTTGAACCCACGGGATGAGATCTTGCGTGGAGCCCCAGATCAAGGGAGATTATCAGTGGTCTTGTATGTCTTCCATTTTCTGATAATTGCTCCCACAGTTGATTTTTTCACACCAAGCTGCTTGCCTATTGTAGATTCACTCTTCACAGTCTGGTGCAGGTCTACAATTCTTTTCCTAGTGTCCTTTGACAGCTCTTTGGTCTTGGCCATAGTGGAGTTTGGAGTCTGACTGTTTGAGGCTGTGGACAGGTGTCTTTTATACAGATAACAAGTTCAAACAGGTGCCATTAATACAGGTAACGAGTGGAGGACAGAAGAGCTTCTTAAAGAAGAAATTACAGGTCTGTGAGAGCCAGAGATCTTCCTTGCTTGAAGTGACCAAATACTTATTTTCCACCATGATTTACAAATAAATTCTTTAAAATTCCTACAATGTGAATTCCTGGATTATTTTTTTTTTCACATTCTGTCTCTCACAGTTGAAGTGTACATATGACGAAAATTACAGACCTCTGTCATCATTTTAAGTGGGAGAACTTGTACAATCGGTGGCTGACTAAATACTTTTTTGCCCCACTGTAGGTCAAGAGAGTTGACATACAGCAAAAAAGGACTCCATGAGCTTTCAAATGCTTGAGCCGAGCCTTTTAGCGAAAACCTAAGTTTTTCCAGTTTTAGATTGTAGAGAACCTCTCTAATCCAACGGCCGTGTGATGGGGGGCGAGCCAGCTTCCAATTAAACAAGATCAATCACCTGGCCAGCAAGGTCGTAAAAGCAACAGCGCGTTTTAGTGGTACCGGGCACATGTTATCGGGGCATATGCCAAAAATGGCTGATAATGGGTTGGGAGGAAAGTATCGATTCTCATTTAAAAAAAATTGATTTTTATTTAATAACATTTTTTTTTCATTTTTTATTTTTTATTAATCAATCCAACAAAACAATACACAGCAAGACCATAACAATGCAATCAAATTCCAGAAATAACAGTATTTGTTTAATTTTATTTTCGGTTCTCAGAAGCTCTCCGAAATATAAAGGCAGCTAGCCTAAGCCTACCAATTGTATTCTATTGGTGTTACAGTCACAGGAGTTGTATCACTGTATTTTATTGTTCTGGTAACTGAATGAGTAGCATACTTGCCAACCCTCCCGGATTTCCCGGGAGACTCCCGAAATTCAGCGCCTCTCCCGAAAACCTCCCGGGACAAATTTTCTCCCGAAAATCTCCCGAAATTCATGCGGACCTGAGTGACGTTTCGACAGCCTGTTTTCACGTCCGTAAAGCAGTTTGTCTGCTGTAAACAGCAATGTTTTGACACTCTTAAACAGGACAATACTGCCATCTACTGTACATGCATATGTGACAATAACATCTCGGGCTTTTAGAGAGTGCAGTGCACAACTGCGCGCACAACAAGGAGACGAAGCAGAATGCATCATCAGTGTTCAGCATGGTTAGAAAAATAGTGACAGAGAATAGAACATCCATCCATCCATCCATTTTCTACCGCTTATTCCCTTTGGGGTCGCGGGGGGCGCTGGAGCCTATCTCAGCTACAATCGGGCGGAAGGCGGCGTACACCCTGGACAAGTCGCCACCTCATCGCAGAATAGAACAATGATGGACAATTCAACCCTTAACTCAACAATGAGTAGATGAGTGTTATGTGTGTGTATATGCGTAAATAAATGAACACTGAAATTCTACTATTTTTCTTATTTATATATATATATATATATATATATATATATATATATATATATATATATATATATATATATAGCTAGAATTAACTGAAAGTCAAGTATTTCTTATTTTTATATATATATATATATATATATTAGAGATGCGCGGATAGGCAATTATTTCATCCGCAACCGCATCAGAAAGTCGTCAACCATCCGCAATCCACACGATCTAACATTTGATCAGAACTGCATCCGCCCGCACCCGCCCGTTGTTATATATCTAATATAGACGATGCAAGGCATTAGTGAGGTTATAAAGCTTTTGCCTGTTAAAGAAAGGAGACTGATCCAACGCAGCACAGACATTCGCGGGCAGGTAAGCTGCTTACCTGCTGCGCGTGACGCCGGCCGCGGCGAAGGCGGACGAGGCGGGGTGTCGGTGCGGTGGGCGCGGTGGTGACCCTGGACGTGCGTCGGGCCCTTCTCGCGGATCGCCTCAGCTACGGCTCCCGGTGGGGCCCTCTCGGGGGAAGGGGCCTCGGTCCCGGACCCCGGCGAGGCGTCGGGGGCCTTCTCCGCTCCGTAAAAGTGTCCATCTCTTTTCTTTTTTTTTCTTCTGTTGTGGCATATGCAGCAGGTGCCTGCTCGTTTTTCGTATGTGGGTAACAACATTTAACTATGTATATATTGTAATGTTCCCAGGAACGTAGGCTCATAGACTTATTCGTTTGTCTCGTATTTATTGTAATAAGATGCAATGTAACCACACAACAGCTCCAATGTGCGTCTCCCCAAAACTCGAACTAACACTTCCTGTCAACAACGTCACTTCCCTAACTTGCCCGGAAGTCCCGCCCCCCAGCCAAAGCCATTGGCTAACACCCCGTAGCTAGCCGCTACATCATATTTCCGAATTGGTTTAACTGCCACCCGCCTGAATCTATTTAAAATCTAATTTTTTTTTATTTCAATCGCCCGACCCGACCCGACCCGACCCGCTGATAAAATCTAATTTGTTTAAATTTCATCCGCCCGATTCGCGGATAATCCGCGGACTCCGCGGTTGTGCCCGCAAACCGCGCATCTCTAATATATATGTATATATATATATATATATATATATATATATATATACAGGTAAAAGCCAGTAAATTAGAATATTTTGAAAAACTTGATTTATTTCAGTAATTGCATTCAAAAGGTGTAACTTGTACATTATATTTATTCATTGCACACAGACTGATGCATTCAAATGTTTATTTCATTTAATTTTGATGATTTGAAGTGGCAACAAATGAAAATCCAAAATTCCGTGTGTCACAAAATTAGAATATTACTTAAGGCTAATACAAAAAAGGGATTTTTAGAAATGTTGGCCAACTGAAAAGTATGAAAATGAAAAATATGAGCATGTACAATACTCAATACTTGGTTGGAGCTCCTTTTGCCTCAATTACTGCGTTAATGCGGCGTGGCATGGAGTCGATGAGTTTCTGGCACTGCTCAGGTGTTATGAGAGCCCAGGTTGCTCTGATAGTGGCCTTCAACTCTTCTGCGTTTTTGGGTCTGGCATTCTGCATCTTCCTTTTCACAATACCCCACAGATTTTCTATGAGGCTAAGGTCAGGGGAGTTGGCGGGCCAATTTAGAACAGAAATACCATGGTCCGTAAACCAGGCACGGGTAGATTTTGCGCTGTGTGCAGGCGCCAAGTCCTGTTGGAACTTGAAATCTCCATCTCCATAGAGCAGGTCAGCAGCAGGAAGCATGAAGTGCTCTAAAACTTGCTGGTAGACGGCTGCGTTGACCCTGGATCTCAGGAAACAGAGTGGACCGACACCAGCAGATGACATGGCACCCCAAACCATCACTGATGGTGGAAACTTTACACTAGACTTCAGGCAACGTGGATCCTGTGCCTCTCCTGTCTTCCTCCAGACTCTGGGACCTCGATTTCCAAAGGAAATGCAAAATTTGCATGGTTGGGTGATGGTTTGGGGTGCCATGTCATCTGCTGGTGTCGGTCCACTCTGTTTCCTGAGATCCAGGGTCAACGCAGCCGTCTACCAGCAAGTTTTAGAGCACTTCATGCTTCCTGCTGCTGACCTGCTCTATGGAGATGGAGATTTCAAGTTCCAACAGGACTTGGCGCCTGCACACAGCGCAAAATCTACCCGTGCCTGGTTTACGGACCATGGTATTTCTGTTCTAAATTGGCCCGCCAACTCCCCTGACCTTAGCCCCATAGAAAATCTGTGGGGTATTGTGAAAAGGAAGATGCAGAATGCCAGACCCAAAAACGCAGAAGAGTTGAAGGCCACAATCAGAGCAACCTGGGCTCTCATAACACCTGAGCAGTGCCAGAAACTCATCGACTCCATGCCACGCCGCATTAACGCAGTAATTGAGACAAAAGGAACTCCAACCAAGTATTGAGTATTGTACATGCTCATATTTTTCATTTTCATACTTTTCAGTTGGCCAACATTTCTAAAAATCCCTTTTTTGTATTAGCCTTAAGTAATATTCTAATTTTGTGACACACGGAATTTTGGATTTTCATTTGTTGCCACTTCAAATCATCAAAATTAAATGAAATAAACATTTGAATGCATCAGTCTGTGTGCAATGAATAAATATAATGTACAAGTTACACCTTTTGAATGCAATTACTGAAATAAATCAAGTTTTTCAAAATATTCTAATTTACTGGCTTTTACCTGTATATATATGAAATACTTGACTTGGTGAATTCTAGCTGTAAATATACTCCCCCCCCCCCATCTCCCGAAATCGGAGGTCTCAAGGTTGGCGAGTAGTAACTGAGTGTCAAATTCAGTCAGATGTTAAAACGTTTTGTTCTA
The DNA here is from genome assembly GCF_033978685.3 of Nerophis lumbriciformis. Classification (NCBI taxonomy): domain Eukaryota; kingdom Metazoa; phylum Chordata; class Actinopteri; order Syngnathiformes; family Syngnathidae; genus Nerophis; species Nerophis lumbriciformis. The sequence continues at coordinate 9,919,106 of NC_084564.2, read as the reverse complement.
GTTAAAATTTGTGCAAGCATGAATAAATCAGACAACATATTGTTTGGTGTCTTGGATTTACATTTGTGTGTTTACATTATTGCAATCAGTTGATAAAGCATTGTCCTTTACAATTATAAAAGCTTTTTACAAAAATCTACTACTCTGCTTGCATGTCAGCAGACTGGGGTAGATCCTGCTGAAATCCTATGTATTGAATGAATAGAGAATCCTTTTGAATCGGGAAAATATCCTTTTTGAATCGAGAATTGCGATTTTGAATCGAATGGTGACCCCAAAAATCGATATTGAATCAAATCGTGGGACACCCAAAGATTCGGAGCCCTACTAATCAGCATATTCTTGCCAAACTTGCTCTGAAGCATCCTGAACCCTCAGGGATCCCCAAATGTGGTGAATGTTATAGGTCCCTGGGACCAGAAAGAGTTTCAACCATAAAAGTCCTAAAAAAGATCATATATATTAATGTTTTTTTTACTTTCAATTAAGGGTGTAACGGTACACAAAAATGTCGGTTCGGTACGTACCTCGGTTTAGAGGTCCCGGTTCGGTTCATTTTCGGTACAGTAAGAAAACAACAAAATATACATTTTTGGGTTATTTATTTACCAAATTTGCAAAATCTTCCAACAAAAATATTTTTCTTAGTGGAATATTTGATGTGAAGTAATGGGAACCTTGGATAGGTCAATAATTCATAATAACATTGATTTTGATTCAATATTATGTTTTGAGCAATGACAGTTTGAAAGAAAAAAAAACAGCTTTGTTTTATTAGTCAACATTGCAACTTTTTCTAAATTACATTTCACCTTTAAGCTTTTTTATTTCACTTTTGTTATGTTTTTGTTTATTTTAATAGTATTTTTAGAATGTGCCGTGGGCCTTTAAACATTAGCTGTGGGCCGCAAATGGCCTCCGGGGCACACTTTTGACACCCCTGCTATAGATAATAAAAAATGTAATGCGATAAATCTATGGATAAAAAGCAGAGCCTGGCGACGCATGCGCGTTTATCATAACTCTCTCTCTCTGTCTGTCTCTGCCCCTCCCTCACCAATGCTGCTGCACGCACACAATTTGTTTTGTTTTTTAACCCTGAACGTACATTGAAAATACACGCAACCCTAACTCAAAATGCCGGACATTTGAAGCATTTAAGAAACTCCGCCCTGACAGGACGTGTCTGGTGAAAAGAGGACGTATGGTCAGTCTATCCTAGCCCGTTAGCTGCTAGCATGCCGTGTGTTGTGCCTCGGTGTGCATTGTTTACACAACGTGTGTTACGCTACTTAATATGTCCGTGTGGAAACTCGTTCGGTATACCTCCGAACCGAACCGTAACCCCCGTACCGAAACGGTTCAATACAAATACACCCCTACTTTCAATGCTTAAATCTCTAGACTAGTGTTGTCCCGATACCAATATTTTGGTACCGGTACTGTTTTTTTTTTAATAATTAAAACAAAACAAAAAAATCGATTTAAAAAAAAAAAGAGAATTGATTCTGAATCGCACAACGTGAGAATCGCGATTCGAATTCGAATCGATTTTTTCCCACACCCCTAGTATATATATATATATATATATATATATATATATGGAATATATATATATATACGTATATATGGAATATATATATATATATATATATACGTATATATGGAATATATATATATATATATATATATATATATATATATATATATATATATATATATATATATATTAGGGATGTCCGATAATGGCTTTTTGCCGATATCCGATATTCCGATATTGTCCAACTTTTTAATTACCGATACCGATATCAACCGATATATACAGTCGTGGAATTAACACATTATTATGCCGAATTTGGACAACCCAAAAAAAATAAATAAATAAAATAAGATAACTAAATTAAAAACATTTTCTTGAATAAAAAAAGAAAGTAAAACAATATAAAAACAGTTACATAGAAACTAGTAAATAATAAAAATGAGTAAAATTAAGTGTTAAAGGTTAGTACTATTAGTGGACCAGCAGCACGCACAATCATGTGTGCTTACGGACTGTATCCCTTGCAGACTGTATTGATATATATTGATATATAATGTAGGAACCACAATATTAATAACAGAAAGGAACAAGCCTTCTGTGTGAATGGGGGAGGGAGGTTTTTTTGGTTGCACTAATTGTAAGTGTATCTTGTGTTTTTTTATGTTGATTTAATAAAAAAATTTTTTTTTAAAAACGATACCGATAATTAAAAAACCGATACAGATAATTTCCGATATTACATTTTAACGCATTTATAGGCCGATAATATCGGCAGGCCGATATTATCGGACATCTCTAATATATATATGTATATATATATATATATATATATATATATATATATATATATATATATATATATATATATATGTGTGTGGAATATAAAAAAGTTGTAATAAAAAAATGTTAATGTTAATATTATTTATGGCCCTTAAATGCTGTATACAAATCCAAGGTAGTCTCTTGTCTGATTGATATGACCCAATATATGAATGAACAATGAATGATTGCTGCTGTGTTGGAATTGCAATAAAAACAACGCTCTGTTGCTGGCAACCACAAAAAATATGACAACATCAAAGACACCCCACACCCACAAACCCCCCTACCCCTCCACGCCGCTTCCCCGGTCCCAAAGCCTTTTTTGCTGATTGAGTCGTGCGGCTGACCGGGATTGAAAAAGCCATTAGCGTTTGCGCTGGACTGTGAAATGGGCGACAATTCAAGAGCATTTTTGGCACAGGAGAGGCTTTGAGAGATTGTTGGCACAGTAAACATCCCGACTGCATGAGAATACAAAACATCTCAAATACTGACGAGGAAGGTTTTATGCACAATTCTGCAGCAGACTATGTTGTAGTTATTTAGCACAATGCTTACTTAGTAGCTTCTATTATTATTGGTGTACCCATACAACGCTTTCAGTTTTAGTGTTGGCCGATACTGATATTGATCAGCAGGAATCATACATATTTTTTAACATTTAGCAGTTTTTTATATTAATCAATCCAAAAAAATAATACACAATAATACCATAATAATACAATTCCAAAACCAAAGATTTTTATGACTAAGACTAGGGATGTCCGATAATGGCTTTTTGCCGATTTCCGATATTCCGATATTGTCCAACTCTTTAATTACCGATACCAACCGAAACCAATATCAATCGATATATACAGTCGTGGAATTAACACATTATCTATTACGCCTAATTTAGACAGCCAGTTATGGTGAAGATAAGGTCCTTTTTTTTTTAAATTAATCAAATAAAATAAGATAAATAAATTAAAAACATTTTCTTGAATAAAACAGTTACATAGAAACTAGTAATTAATGAAAATGAGTAAAATTAAGTGTTAAAGTTTAGTACTATTAGTGGACCAGCAGCACGCACAATCATGTGTGCTTACGGACTGTATCCCTTGCAGACTGTATTGATATATATTGATATATAATGTAGGAACCACAATATTAATAACAGAAAGAAACATCCCTTTTGTGTGAATGAGTGTAAATGGGGGAGGGAGGTTTTTTGGGTTGGTGCACTAATTGTAAGTGTATCTTGTGTTTTTTTATTTTTATTTAATTAAAAAAAAAAAAAAAAAAAAAATCGATACCGATAATAAAAAAAAAAAACGATACCGATAATTTCCGATATTACATTTTAACGCATTTATCGGCCGATAATCTCTAACTAAGACCCTTCCAGGACCAAAATTGAGGGAAGCCCAATTGGTTACAACAAATATTGTATTGGTTTAGAAAATGAAAAATGTCAAAATGGCCTCTGCATGTTTTGATTCTTTTAGTGCGCCGCCCTCAGTGGAAAAAGTTTGGACACACCTGCCCTAAGGGATACTTGTCTGTGATGCCACCACAGCCATGACAACAAAGTATGACGATAACCATAGAAGCAGAGTATGCATGTCTCTGTCCTGGCTGCTAAGCACAGTCCGGGTAAAAGAAGGAGGAACACATAAGTTGTTGTCAGCAGGGAGGTTAGCCAATTAGCCAATTAGCTAATCGAGGAAGCGGCGGTCCTACGTAATAAGTCAAACGTCCGTGCGCTGCGGAGTCCGCCGCTTCCACGGGAATGTGAGCGTGGAGTCTATTTTAATTATCTCGCTGAGCTGAGGAATGTAGCGTTTGAGCGCTGATGTCAGCCTAATGGCGTCTTGTGAATAATGCACACACTGTGGAACATCTGCCAGCCTCAAAGCCGCCATGTTTGTCTCCAGCACCAACACTAATCTTGCATGGCACCCGGTGTGTGTGTGTGTGTGTGTGTGTGTGTGTGTGTGTGTGTGTGTGTGTGTGTGTGTGTGTGTGTGTGTGTGTGTGTGTGTGTGTGTGTGTGTGTGTGTGTGTGTGTGTGTGTGTTCTTGTATTTCTACCCTTCTTGAGACATGAAGAAGGAAAAGTATCTTCCATAAGAGGAGGTGTGAACAAGTGATGACATAAATCATGGTCCCAATAACATTGCATCTAATAGAGAATGTCTCATTTGCACCCCTGCTGGTGACATCTATCCAAATGAGGGTGGTCCCAAAAAGGAGGGATTTTTCACATTGACTGATGTGTCGGTTTCTCTAGTCAACATACGAAATAACAAGTGTGTGTAAAAATTTGAAGTGCTCCCCCTCTGGTCAACATATGTAATAACAAGTGTGTGTAAGAAATTGAAATGCGCCCCTCTTGGCCAAAATTAATTTTAAAAAAATGAAAAAAATATGTATGTAGAGACATACTGTAATAGCTAAATAATGAAGATTAAAAACCAATTACAACATTTTTTTTTTTAAATGAACTAAAAGCAGTCTTTTTCTCACAATGTGTCCACTTTTTTCTTATAAAATTGGGAACAATTTCTCATATTCTTTCTGCTTCTGTAATATTGCAATATTTTCTCGTAAAGTTATTACTTTTTAATGCAAAACGGTGACATTTTGTCACATCAAATTCTGACTTTTCACATTATTGCCATTTTTTTTGTTGTTCTTGTAAAATAGTGACATTTTTTTCGAGTAAAATTGTGACTTTTGCCAAGTAACATTCCGATTATTATTATAATATTGCCAAATTGTGAAAGTTTTCTTATAAAATTGTGACTTGTCGAGTAAAATTACGACTCTTTTCACAAAATTGACAATTTACGCTTTCCTTGTAAAATTGCGACTGTTGAGTAAAATTCCAACTTTTATCATAATATTGCACAAATGTTCAGTTTTTCTTGTACAATTTGGACTTGTGTTGAGTAAAATTATGACTTTTTTTTATAATACTGCCAAAATTCTACGTGTTTCTTGTGAAATTGTGAACTTTTTCTTGTGAAATTCCAACTAATTTTTCGCAACAAGCTTTTTTATATTTGCATAGTATGTATATATCATTAATGTTGTAAATACACATCTTTATATATCTAGAAAGGGTGGTCCTAAAGAGGTAAGCCTTTTTACCGGAAGTCTCAAGAAGGTAACAAATCCAAGAGTGTGTGTGTGTGTGTGTGTGTGTGTGTGTGTGTGTGTGTGTGTGTGTGTGTGTGTGTGTGTGTGTGTGTGTGTGTGTGTGTGTGTCAGCATGGGATTATTCATGTCGAAACTTCTTCACGCCGAGGAGAGAAGAGTTTGCGAGCTGTCATGCGGCGTCACTGACAGGCCGCCGCTTGCACGGTGATTTAATTCCCTCAAACTCTACGTTTGATTTCTTTCCACGCTCTTCTGTCTCTTAAAGACAACGTTTCACGCCGAGATGCCAAATACATCCCTCTTTCTTTAGCACTTGAAGTGCGATTTCAAGCTTTTTTTTTGCAGGCCCAAAAACTCGTCACTTAGTCAGCGAGTGAATCAAGTACGGCCTCTTTTCCTCTGGACGTGCCGATGAAAGTGTTGCCATGGCAACGTGCCGGTATTATCTCTTGCAGGTTGCTGTCGGTTACAAGCTGAGTCCTTTTTTGATTGTTCAGGAATACCACAGAATTGCGGTCGATATCTCAGAGACGGGGTTACGTTCCAAGACCCACCCAGAAAAAAACGTAAATACCGTATTTTCCAGACTATATAGCGCATCGGGATGTAAGCCACACCCACAAAATTTTAGAAATTTTTGTTTTCCTATATTTTAGCCGCACCGGACTATAAGCCGCTGATATATACATTGTGAAATGAGTTGTTTACACAGAACATTTTTGTAAATGTTTAGTTATGATTCGCAAGTAAAAAAAGGACTATTTTCTTTCATTAAAAAACTATTTGCAAGTAAAAAACCTAATTTCTTCAATCAAAAACAACATTTTCAAGTAAAAAAAAATACTTTTTTCAATTAAAAATAAGATTTGCAAGTAAAAAAAAATTATTTTCTGCAGGTTAAAAAAACGATTCGTAAGTATAAAAAATGTTTTCTTCAATTAAAAACACGATTTGCAAGTAACAAAAAACAAAAGTATTTAATTAAAGAAGTATTCGCAAGTAAGAATAAATATTTTCTGCAAATAAAAAAACAATTCGCAAGTATAAAACCTAATTTCTTCAATCAAAAAAAAACATTTGTAAGTAAAAAAAAAAAATTTCTTCAATTAAAAATATGATTTGCAAGTAAAAAAAATATTTTCTACAGGTTAAAAAAACGATTCGTAAGTATAAAAATGTTTTTCTTCAATTAAAAACAGGATTTGCAAGTAACAAAAAACTAAAGTATTTAATTAAAGAACTAGTCGCAAGTAAAAATAATTATTTTCTTCAATTGAAAATATGATTTGCAAATAAACAAAAAAAATTCTGCAGGTAAAAAAACTAGTTGCAAGTACAATGAAATGTTCTTTAATTCAAAAACCGATCGCAAGTAGAACATTCTTTCAAATGAAAAAACTATTAAGTATAAAACAATTTTTTGCAAGTGAAAAAAAGGATTCGCAAGTATAAAGACTATTTGGTGCAAGTAAAAAAAAACGATTTGCAAATAAAAACAACTATTTTCTTCATTTAAAAAAATTATTTACAATTAAAAAATATATATTTTCTGAAAGTAAAAAACGATTTGCAAGTATAATAAAATGTTCTTCAATTAAAAAAACGATTCGCAAGAAAAAAACACATTTTTCTTCAATAAAGAAACACATTTTTCTTCAATAAAAGAAAACATTTTCTTCAATAAAAAAACACATTTTTCTTCAATAAAAAAACACATTTTTCTTCAATAAAAAAACTAATTTTTCTTCAATAAAAAACAAATTTTTCTTCAATAAAAAACAAATTTTTCTTCAATAAAAAAATTAATTTTTCTTCAATAAAAAACACATTTTTCTTCAATAAAAAAACACATTTTTCTTCAATAAAAAAAAAGATTTGCAATTTAAAAAAATAATTTCCTGCAAGTAAAAAAACGCGCCGCTATTATGAAAATTATTTTTTGCAAGTAAAAAATAAAAGTAAAATGCATTATATTTTGTAAAGTAAAATATAATGCACTAGCACGGTGGCAGAGGGGTTTGTGCGTCTGCCTCACAATACGAAGGTCCTGGGTTCGATCCTGTGCGCGGGATCTTTCTGTGTGGAGTTTGCATGTTCTCCCCGTGACGTTTCGTATCATGACGTTTTGTGTAACAACGTTTTGTGTCACAATGTTTCGTATTGCAATATTTTATATTACGACGTTTCGTATTACGACGTTTCGTATCGCCACGTTTCGTATCACCATGTTTGGTATCACAATGTTTTATATTACGACATTCTGTGCTACGGTGTTTTGCATTTCAACGTTTCGTGGTTACGTACACACTGCATTTGTCAACTCTCCTGTTTTCCTGGGGACACTGAGAAATGTTCCCTTCTTCTTGTCATTTAACTTACACAAGGGGAAAAAAAACTCTGGGGTACCAAATGTTTATTACCTATTTCCCAGAACTCGTCCCTCTGTTCCCAATAATAAATGTAGACAGGTTGCTTGTGGTGGATGACGTCATGCATGGCGTCACCTTAACGCTGCGTCTGCTTTGATGTTGCAGTGGGCGAGTTTGTGAGTGACGTGCTGCTGGTTCCCGAGAAGTGCAAGTTCTTCCACAAGGAGCGCACGGACATGTGTGTGAGCCACCAGCAGTGGCACAGCGTGGCCAAGGAGGTAAGATGCTAGCAAATTTTGCAAATCAAGCATTTTCAAGCATGAACATGCTGAAGATGAAGTCAAATATCAATACTACACTAGTTTTGGGCACTCGGTGAGACCCCACCTATCAGAGCACGCTCTTCAGTATCGTGGCCACTGATTGGCTTAGCCTCAGGTTGCATTACTAGATTGGATTAAAGAGTGTAAAGGTGATTATGTGGGTTTTTACTTCCTGTCTGATAATGTTAAAAAAAAACATATTTAAAAGGTTGTAAACAGGGGTTTTGTGCTGTAAATATTAGATTTACAATTAATAATGCTAAAATCATTATTATTTGTTGATCAATGACCCACTAGAGTTCTTGGGGATCCAAAAGGGCCCCCCCACCCATAAAAATTTAAAAAATAAGTCATACATTTTTTTATTACTTTCTACGCATAAATCTCTAGCTCAACTTCAGATATATCCGTCAATTATAAGGTTTTTTGTTGTTGTTAATCGTATTTTATTTTTATTTTATTTTTAAAATTTTTTATAAAGCAAACACACAAAATATGCAACATTTTCCTCCAAAAAATATTTCAAAGTGGAATTTTTGATGTGAAGTAATCTTAGCCTTGAATAGATCAATAATTCATAACAACATTGGATTTAATTCATTATTGTTTTTTGATCAATGACAGTAAAAAAAAAATCCCACTAAAATTATTGGGGATCCAAAAGGGTCCGCACTCATAAGTGTTAAAAATAAGTCATACCTATTTTTATTTTTATTTTTTTAATTTTTTTAACACTTTAATCTATAGATAAACTTCAGATCCATCCGTAGATTATACATTTTTATTACTTTTTTTGTTTGTTTTATGCCGTTTTTGTCAGAGAAAACGTTGTTTTTTTTATATAGCAAACACACAAAATATGCAATATTTTCCTCGAAAAAATATTTGAAAGTGGAATTTTCGATGTGAAGTAATTGTAGCCTTGAATAGATCAATAATTCATAACAACATTGATTGGATTCAATATTATTTTTTGATCAATGACAGTTAAAAAAATCCCACGAAAATTGAGTATCCAAAAGGGCCCCCACTCATAAAAGTATTAAAAATAAGTCATACCTTTTTTTTTTTTTTTTTTTTAACACTTGAATTTGTAGATAAACTTTAGATCCATCCGTAGATTATACTTTTATTTATTTTTTTAAACTTTTTTGTTTGTTTTATGCCGTTTTTGTCAGAGAAAACGTTTTTTTTAATATAGCAAACACACAAAATATGCAATATTTTCCTCGAAAAAATATTTGAAAGTGGAATTTTTGATGTGAAGTAATTGTAGCCTTGAATAAATCAATCAACATTGATTTGATTCATAATTGTTTTTTGATCAATGACAGTAAAAAAAATCCCACTAAAATTCTTGGGGATCCAAAAGGGTTCCCACTCATAAGTGTTAAAAATAAGTCATACCTATTTTGAAATTTTTATTTTTATTTTGAAATTTTTAATACTTTAATCTATAGATAAACTTCAGATCCATCCATAGATTATACGTTTTTATTACTTTTTTCTGTATGTTTTATGCTGTTTTTGTGAGAGAAAACTTAGGTTTTATTATATAGCAAACACAAAATATGCAATATTTTCCTCGAAAACATATTTCAAATTGGAATTTTCGATGTGAAATACTTGAAACCTTAAATGGGTTAATATAATTCATAACAACATAGATTTTGATACATTATTATTTTTTGATCGATGACAGTTAAAAAATCCCACTAGAATTCTTGGGTATCCAAAAGGGTCCCCACTCATAAAAGTGTTAAAAATAAGTCATACCTTTTTTTCTTTTTTTTTTTAAATTTGAACACTTGAATCCCTAGATGAACTTCAGATCCATCCGTAGATTATACATTTTTATTACTTTTTTTGTTTGTTTCATGCCGTTTTTGTCAGAGAAAACGTTGTTTTTTTATATAGCAAACACACAAAATATGCAATATTTTCCTGGAAAAAATATTTGAAAGTGGAATTTTCGATGTGAAGTAATTGTAGCCTTGAATAGATCAATAATTCATAACAACATTGATTGGATTCAATATTATTTTTTGATCAATAACAGTTAAAAAAAATCCCACAAAAATTATTGGGTATCCAAAAGGGCCCCCACTCATAAAAGTGTTAAAAATAAGTCATACCTTTTTTTTTTTTTAAACACTTGAATTTGTAGATAAACTTCAGATCCATCCGTAGATTATAAATTTTTATTACTTTTTGTTTGTTTCATGCCGTTTTTGTCAGAGAAAATTTTGTTTTTTTAATATAGCAAACACACAAAATATGCAATATTTTTCTTGAAAAAATATTTGAAAGTGGAATTTTTGATGTGAAGTAATTGTAGCCTTGAATAGATCAATCAACATTGATTTGATTTATAATTGTTTTTTGATCAATGATATTAAAAAAAAATCCCACTCGAATTCTTGGGTATCCAAAAGGGTCCCCACTCATAAAAGTGTTAAAAATAAGTCATTCCTTTTTTCTTTTTCTTTTCTTTTTTTATTTTAACACTTGAATCTCTAGATAAACTTCAGATCCATCCGTAGATTATACATTTTTATTACTTTTTTTGTTTGTTTTATGCCGTTTTTGTCAGAGAAAACTTTGTTTTTTTTATATAGCAAACACACAAAATATGCAATATTTTCCTCGAAAAAATATTTGAAAGTGGAATTTTCGATGTGAAGTAATTGTAGCTTTGAATAGATCAATAATTCATAACATTGATTTGATTAAATATTATTTTTTGATCAATGACAGTAAAAAAAATCCCACTAAAATTATTGGGTATCCAAAAAGGGTCCCCACTCATAAGTGTTAAAAATAAGTCATACCTATTTTTTATTTTTTATTTTTAAATTTTTAACACTTCAATCTATAGATAAACGTCAGATCCATCCATAGATTATACGTTTTTATTACTTTTTTCTGTTTTTATGCTGTTTTTGTCAGAGAAAACTTAGGTTTTTCATATAGCAAACACACAAAATATGCAATATTTTCCTGGAAAAAATATTTCAAAGTGGGATTTTCGATGTGAAGTAATTGTAGCCTTGAATAGATCAGTAATTCATAACAACATTGATTTGATTCAATATTATTTTTAGATCAATGACAGTTAAAAAAATCCCACTAAAATTCTTGGGGATCTAAAAGGGATCATAAAAGTGTTAAAAATAAGTTATACCTTTTTTTTTTTTTTTTTTAACACTTGAATCTCTAGATTAACTTCCAATCTATACATTTTTATTACTTTTTTTTGTTTATTTTATTTTAGAGAAAACTTTTTTTTTATGGCAAACACACAAAATATCCAATATTTTCTACAACAAATATTTGAAAGTGCAATATTTGATGTGAAGTAGGTGGAGCCTCAAATACCTCAATATTTATAGCAACATTGATTTGAATGTAAGGGTGTAACGGTACATGTATTTGTATTGAACCGTTTCGGTACGGGGGTTTCTGTTCGGTTCGGAGGTGTACCGAACGAGTTTCCACACGGACATATTAAGTAGCGTACCGCACGTTGTGTAAACAATGCACAACACACGGCATGCTAGCAGCGACCGGGCTAGGACAACATGTAAAAGCCAGAGCTGGAAGACCCTCCTGCCTCGTTAAGATCTCCCGTTTAGGAACTTCGGCTTCGCGGTGCGATACAACAATGGAGGACGAGTGGCGGACAAAGCGAAAGCGGTTTGCCGACATTGTTCAGCAGCAGTAGGGTATGCTTCTGCTAACACGTCAAACATGCTAACCCATTTTGAAGCGGCACCACCCCCAAGTGAACATCGCTTCAACGAAGAGAAAGATGAACAGCTCCCAACGCATTCAAGCAGCCTCTCCTCGGCGATTCAGCCAGGGCTAAAGCAATAACAAATGTTTTTATAGCAGCAGATTTAAGACCATATTGCATTAAAAACTAGATTTTGACCCACTTCTATGGTGGAAGAACAATGAGCCCATATATCCTCTTACTGCCAAGTTAGCCAGGCACTACCTCGCCATACCTGCTACTTCCACAAAGTGGATAAACTGATTTTTCTGGCAAAAAACATGAAGATTGAGTGAAAGTCATCAGGGTTAAAGGCTGGGAGGGGGAAAGAACAGTTAATCTGAGGCTGAGTTGACTTGAAACTGTTTAATGTTGCACTTTTTATATGTAGAAGAGAAATTGTGTCATTTTATTTAATCTGAGTAACAATTTGAGGCAGTTTAATGTTGATTAACGTGGACCCCGACTTAAACAAGTTGAAAAACTTATTGGGGTGTTACCATTTAGTGGTCAATTGTACGGAATATGTACTGTGCTGTGCAATCTACTAATACAAGTCTAAATCAATCAATCAAAAAAAGCACTTTATATGTAGAAATGTTTTGTTAAGAAACCATTCTGAGCCTTATCTTATTTATTTTATATATGTTGACCACATTAACCCTGGCAATGGACCCTGTGTGAATATGTATGTTATTGTTATGCTTATCATTCATGACTACTTGCTGTTGCACTGATCAGCCTAGTGCAGGGGTCGGCAAACTTTACCAGTCAAAGAGCCATTTTGACCAGTTTCACAAATTATAGAAAACAATGGGAGCCGCAAACATTTTTTTGGAATTTTAAATGAAATAACACTGCATACAAAGTTTTTTTTTTGCTTTGTGCTATGTATAAACCAAGGGTCTCAGACACGCTGCCCACGCCTTTATGTGGAATTTGAAAGCTGGTGCAACACGCAGGTTTTAAATGAATGGCTCAGCGTTATGCGTGCCGTGATGGTTCAGCATATAGCACCCACTACAGCCAGCGTGCCTGATCAGCCACACGTTGTATGGGGCTTCCGCTTGCTCACATAGGTGACAGCAAGGCATACTTGGTCAACAACCACACAGGTCACACTGACGGGGGCGGTATAAAAAAAACTTGAACACTCTTACTAATAATGCGCCACACTGTGAACCCACACCAAACAAGAATGACAAACAAATTTCGGGAGAACATCTGCACCGTAACACAACATAAACACAACAGGACAAATACCCAGAATCCCATGCAGCCCTAACTCTTCCGGGATACATTATACACCCCCGCTACCAAACCCCGCCCACCTCAACCGACGCACAGAGAGAGAGGGGTTGATGTGTGAGGGAGCAGGGTTGGGGTGGGGGCGGGGTTTGGTGGTAGCAGGGGTGTATAATGTAGCCCGGAAGAGTCAGGGCTGCATGGGATTCTGGGTGTTTGTACTGTTGTGTTTATGTTGTGTTAAGGTGCAGATGTTCTCCCGAAATGTGTTTGTCATTCTTGTTTGGTTTTGGTTCAAAGTGTGGCGCATTATTAGTAAGAGTGTTAAAGTTGTTTTATATGACCACCGTCAGTGTAACCTGTGTGGCTGTTGACCAAGTATGCTTTGCTGCCACGTAAATGTGCAAGCAGAAAATGTATATTGTATAACAAGTGTTAGGCTGGCACACTGTTAATGCATACTGTAGAGGGCGCCAAAAGTTGTACCATCATGGCACGCCCTTATTATAGCCGTAAGGGTGGAAATCGGTGAAAATTATTCCGGGGAGATTTCTGCGAGAGGCACTGAAATCCGGAAGTCTCACGGGAAAATTGGGGGATTCAGCAAGTAAGCTGCTGAGCCGCATCAGAGTGATCAAAGAGCCGCATGCGGCTCCGGAGCCGCGGGTTGCCGACCCCTGGCCTAGTGGTAACTCACATCCATCACACACAGAGCTATTTCTATTTTTGGGCAGAATTATTATAGTGTTCCCAATGTTAAAAGGATAAAGCCATTGTTTACAAATTTGGTAAATAAATAACCAAAAAATTTATATTTTGTTGTTTTCTTACTGTACTGAAAATGAACCGAACCGTGTACTATAAACCGAGGTACGTACCGAACCGACATTTTTGTGTACCGTTACACCCTTATTTGAATGTAATGTTTTTTTGGGGGGAAAAGACAGTTTTAAATAAATTAAAAAAAACAGTCAGGGCAGCTTTGTGTTGTTAGAGTCACCATTTCTCCTCTTTGCTCCTTTGTTCCACTTTCTTATGTTTATAGTATTTTAAAAAATGTGCTGCGGGCCGTTAAAAAACAAACTGCGGGCCACAAGTGGCTCTCTGGCCACACCCCTTTTTTTCGAGTTTCAAGTGTCTGCAGTGGACATTTGTTTGTGGTCTATTTATTTCGTCCTATTTACACATTTCGGGGGGAAATGAGCCAGTTTAGCGAAACACAAATGTCCACTACAGAGGACGCTTTCTTCTTTTTTAAATATTTGCTCTAATTCCATGTTGAGGGCCTTCAGAGGCGGTGACCATCTCCTCCTTTTCCTCCCTGCCAGGCGTGCTTCAAGACCGCCACCGTGCTGCAAAGCTACGGTATGCTGCTCCCGTGCGGCACCGACAAGTTCCAGGGCACCGAGTACGTCTGCTGCCCGCCGTCCCACGCCGGCCGGCCCGACACGCCCGCGCCTCCCACCCCGCAGGAGGAGGAGGAGGAGGTAGAGGACGAGGACATCGACGAGGCCGACCTGGACGAAGACGAGCCGAAGGAGAGGTGAGGAAAACATGGCGGTGACTTTCGCCGGCTGCTCTTCCTCTCGTTTGATGAAGGACTTGTCGCTCCTCGGCAGCGAGGCGCCCGCCCACAAGGAGGAGCCCACGGACGATGACCAGGACGAGCAATATGGGGATGAGGAGGACGCGTACCACTACGTCTACGGGGACGAGGAGGTTAAGGGCGACGATGACAATGACGATGATGACGATGACGAGGAGGAGGAGAGCAGCCGAATGTCAGACAGTGGCGAGGAGGACAAGACTCTCCAGGAAGTGAAAGGTTTGAGAGGCTCGCTGACCTTTAAATGCTTCATGATGTCAACATCCTTTTATGGGGAACAATTGCAAGCGCTTAGCCAGTGCCAACATTTCACATTAAATGTATCCATTCATAATGAAATCAACACATAACAGCAGAATTAGTGTGCCGATCCGATACCGATCCGATACAATATCAGTAGTGAACATAAATACTTTCAGTTATTTTGTATTGTTAGAAAAGGTTTAATCACGTGGAACAATGGTGAGTATGAAAAACACTAACAGGAATTCAGCTCAACTTTGTTTTAATGCAATAATTACTGTATTTTCTAGAGATGTCTGATAATATCGGCCGATAAATGCGTTAAAATGTAATATCGGAAATTATCGGTATCGATTTTTTTATTATCGGTATCGTTTTTTGTTTTGTTTTTGTTTTTGTTTTTTTTATTAAATCAACATAAAAAACACAAGATACATTTACAATTTAGTGCACCAACCCAAAAAACCTTCCTCCCCCATTTACACTCATTCACACTCATTCACACAAAAGGGTTGTTTCTTTCTGTTATTAATATTGTGGTTCCTACATTATATATCAATATATATCAATACAGTCTGCAGGGATACAGTCCGTAAGCACACATGATTGTGCGTGCTGCTGGTCCACTAATAGTACTAACCTTTAACACTTAATTTTACTCATTTTCATTAATTACTAGTTTCTATGTAACTGTTTTTATATTGTTTTACTTTCTTTTTTATTCAAGAAAATGTTTTTAATTTATTTATATTATTTTATTTTATTTTATTTTTTTAAAAGTACCTTATCTTCACCATACTTGGTTGTCCAAATTAGGCATAATAATGTGTTAATTCCACGACTGTATACATCAGTTGATATCGGTATCGGTAATTAAAGAGTTGGACAATATCGGAATATCGGCAAAAAGCCATTATCGGACATCTCTAGTATTTTCCAGACCATAAGGCGCGTTAAGGGGGTCATATTATTATTTTTTTATTCTAAATGGAAAACATTTCTGTCAGGTTCAAATACTGATGACCTCTATAAAACAAGACAAGAGGCAAATAATTAAACAGAGACAGAATTCAATTTGGACTCAATATATTGAGGAGAGTCGCCTGGACATTGTATCTTTCTACAATCTCCAGCACGCTCTGCCAAAAGATTGTATGCCTCCTTCTTTTATTTTGAACCCTCCCCGACCACATGGCCACGGCTGTTTCCAAAGGACAAAGGTCGCAAAAAGTTTACAGAAAAGGTCAGTTCAAAAAGAGTTTGTAAAATAGTTCAAAAAGAGGTCCATAAAACAGTTCAAAAAGAGTTTGTCTGGAAATTGGGCAGATCCTGTCATCTCTCCGCTTTTAAGTCCTTGGGCCAGAACAACATCCTTCTGTTGATTACCATACATGAGAGAAAACAGAAAACCCTTCATGTGGCTCTCCCCCTTACACAGTGGAGTTTTACGAGCATTCTTCTTGGTAGGTTTCAAAGACAGCTTTTGTCTTCTTACTTGACAGAACTCAACGTAACACAACGTTTTTTGTGATAATTTAGAAACAATTATTCTAGCAATTTCCCTGTGGTCTACATCAGGAGTCCCCAGCCTTTTTTGCACCGCGGACCGGTTTAATGTACGCATTATTTTCCACTTCCCTCCAATGGGCTCACCACTCATGGGAGGGGCCATAGAGGTCAGGTGCAGTGTGAGCTGGGCGGCAGCCGAAGGCAGGGCACTTGGCGGTCCGATCCTCGGCTACATAAGCTTGCTCTTGGGACGTGGAACGTCACCTCGCTTGGGGGGGGCAGGAGCCTGAGCTAGTGCGCGAGGTGGAGAAGTTCCGGCTGGATATAGTAGGACTCACTTCGACGCACAGCAAGGGCTCTGGAACCAGTTCCCTCGAGAGGGGCTGGACTCTCTTCACACTGGCGTTGCACGCAGTGAGAGGCGACGGGCTGGGGTAGCAATTCTTGTTGCCCCCCGGCTCGAAGCCTGCACGTTGGAGTTCAATCCGGTGGACGAGAGGGTAGCTTCCCTCCGCCTTCAGGTGGGGGTACTGGTCCTGACTGTTGTTTGTGCTTACGCATCAAACAGCAGTTCAGTGCCGTTTAGTGCTTGAAAAATATAGACTTGTTAAATTTTGACAACATTCAGTGATTAGAAATTAGTACAAGTGGCCCATGGTATCCTCAATAACACTGCACCAGCGCCACTTAGGCACTTTGTCCAGTTTACATCTGCTGTGACCACGGGAAACACTCGTAAAAACATATTCAGCCTAAGGCAGAACTCCCGGAGAAGGGGTCCGGACTGAGGCAAAGGAAAAAAACGTAATAGCCATAGCACATATAAACATGTTACATAGAATCCACAAGACTTGCAACAGAGGTGAGGAGTGGGGGCTACGGATGCAGGCTGCTGATATCTAAGGGCTGCCCAGCCGTCCATCACCCCTAAAGAATTCAAGCGGTGGTGAAGGCGTGGGGTGGGGGCGGGGGGGTTGTGTGTGCATATGGCCATTGTCCAGGGTGTAGTGTTGTTATGTCTATAGGCCTGGAGTCGCTCTGCAGGCATTACGAGCAAAGTTCAACTCCCAGGTGTTGTTGAAGTGAGAGAGGGAGGTCAGAGCGTCCATAACTGAGGTGTCCTCGGGGGACAGCCTTCTTCTGTTAGGGGGCGCTGGCAACCCAACAATGGCCCTATGGTTAAGAAACACTGCCTTACTGGCTGCTGCTGAAAGCAGGTACCGGTAGGTACTATTTGTAGTACAAAGTGCGCCAAGTTGGTAGTATGTGGCCGGTCGGGCGGATTTGTTATTGTCAGCTGTCATTTTGAGGAGACCCGGATAAAAATGCACATGTCGGATTCCTTTGTTGCTGCCCTCAGTCTCCTGTTGGATAAATAAGGAAAAAGCACCTGTTAGAATAATTTTATCCAAGTTATCACAAAAACGTTGTGTTTCAATGCGTTCCCAGCGAGAAGCAAAAACATGTCTTTGAACCTACCAAGAAGAAGGCTTGTAAAACTCCACTTTTTTGTGTAGGGGGAAAGCAACATGAAGGTGTTCTGTTTTCTTTCATGTATTGTAATTAACAGAAATATATTGTTTTAACCCAAGGACTACAAAGCAGAGAGAAGGCAGGATCTGCCCAAGTTCCAGACACCGCTTTTTTGAACTCTTTTTACGAACCTCTTTTCTGAAGTCTTTTACGACCTTTTCTTTTGAACTGTTCTGTAACCAAAGGCAACGCTGTTTACGACCCACGTCCCTTTGGAAGCAGCTGTTGCCATGTGGTCAGGGAAAGTCCGAATAAAGGAGGATGCGTACAATCTTTCGCCAGAGCGTGCTGAGACACTGTGCTGAGACACTGTACAAGGATACAGTGTCCATGCGTCTCTCCTCAAATTAAGCCACATTCAATTCTGTCTCTGTTTAATTCTTTGCTTCTTGTCTTGTTTAATAGATGTCATCAGTGTTTGAACCTGACAGCACCATTTGGTTGTTTTGACCGCAGTTTTCTCCCCCCCCGTCGCAGCTGTGTGCACGCTGGAAGCGGAGACGGGCCCCTGCAGGGCCTCCATGCCCCGCTGGCACTTCGACCTGAGCCAGAGGAAGTGCGTGCGCTTCGTCTACGGAGGCTGCGCCGGAAACCGCAACAACTTTGACTCGGAGGAGTACTGCATGGCCGTGTGCAAGCGCCTGGGTGAGTGCGAGGCGGGGCCGCTTTTGCCTGGCAGGGAGTGGGGCCGCGACCCCTGGACTTTTCCCGATTAGCGTGGGCGATGCGAGCCGTCAGCGAAAGGCCAGCGGGGGGGATGAAAAGAATGCTAAAGGAAAGACTGTCAGCTCCTCTTAAGTTCATCACTTCCTGCTCCCGACTCTCTTCCTCCCTCGCCCAGCCTTCACTTCTTGTTTCCCTCTTCGCAGCCACGACCCCCACTCCTCAACCCACCGACGACGTGGACATCTACTTCGAGACGCCGGCCGACGACAAGGAGCACAGTCGCTTCCAGAAGGCCAAGGAGCAGCTGGAGATCAGGCACCGCAACCGCATGGAGAGGGTGCGTAGACAACGTATACGCCACCATGCAGCGCCTCTCCAAGTACCGCCATTAAAACAGTAGCGTAGTAAGCCTAAGTATCCATTAAAAACAAGGCAGAGGTTTTATTTAACAAGTATAGTTCAGAATTTGGCTGCTGTGACATTACACACAGTTTGAACAGTAACACGGTGTTTGAATATTTAATTAAGTCATTCTTTGGCGTACCACTAGATGGAGCCAAAAATACAAAAAAACGAATCATTTCTGGAGCTGCAATATAAGTGTTATAATGAAGGCAACACATGATGTAAGTGTCTGTATTAGCTATTTTAGCCTACTATCAAAATGACTTTAAAAGTCTTGTATAAATGTTATGAAGACAACACATGATGTGTCTATATTAGCCTACTATCAAAATGACTTTAAAAGTCTTATATAAGTGTTATAATGAAGGCAACACATGATGTAAGTGTCTATATTAGCCTACTATCAAAATGACTTTAAAAGTCTTGTGTAAATGTTATGAAGACAACACATGATGTGTCTATATTAGCCTACTATCAAAATGACTTTAAAAGTCTTATATAAGTGTTATAATGAAGGCAACACATGATGTAAGTGTCTATATTAGCCTACTATCAAAATGACTTTAAAAGTCTTATATAAGTGTTATAATGAAGGAAACACATATTGTAAGTGTCTATATTAGCCTACTATCAAAATGATTTTAAAAGTCTTATATAAGTGTTATAATGAAGGCAACACATGATGTAAGTGTCTATATTAGCTATATTAGCCTACTATCAAAATGACTTTAAGAGTCTTATATAAGTGTTATAATGAAGGCAACACATGTTGTGTCTATATTAACCTACTATCAAAATGACTTTAAAAGTCTTCTTTAAGTGTTATAAATGAAGACAACACATGATGTAAGTGTCTATATTAGTTATATTAGCCTACTATCAAATTACTTTAAGAGTCTTATATAAGTGTTATAATGAAGGCAACATAGGATGTAAGTGTCTATATTAGCCTACTATCAAAATGACTTTAAAAGTCTTATATAAGTGTTATAATGAAGACAACACATGATGTAAGTGTCTATATTAGCTATTTTAGCCTACTATCAAATGACTTTAAGAGTCTTATATAAGTGTTATAATGAAGACAACACATGATGTAAGTGTCTATATTAGTTATATTAGCCTACTATCAAATGACTTTAAGAGTCTTATATAAGTGTTATAATGAAGGCAACATAGGATGTAAGTGTCTATATTAGCCTACTATCAAAATGACTTTAAAAGTCTTATATAAGTGTTATAATGAAGACAACACATGATGTAAGTGTCTATATTAGTTATATTAGCCTACTATCAAATGACTTTAAGAGTCTTATATAAGTGTTATAATGAAGGCAACATAGGATGTAAGTGTCTATATTAGCCTACTATCAAAATGACTTTAAAAGTCTTATATAAGTGTTATAATGAAGGCAACACATGATGTAAGTGTCTATATTAGCTATAATAGCCTACTATCAAAATTATTTTAAGAGTCTTATGTAAGTGTTATAATGAAAGCAACATAGGATGTAAGTGTCTATATTAGCCTACTATCAAAATGACTTTAAAAGTCTTATATGAGTGTTATAATGAAGACAACACATGATGCGGCGTGGCGCAGTGGGAGAGTGGCCGTGCGCAACCCAAGGGTCCCTGGTTCAATCCCCACCTAGTACCAACCTCGTCATGTCCGTTGTGTCCTGAGCAAGACACTTCACCCTTGCTCCTGATGGGTGCTGGTTAGCGCCTTGCATGGCAGCTCCCTCCATCAGTGTGTGAATGTGTGTGTGAATGGGTAAATGTGGAAGTAGTGTCAAAGCGCTTTGAGTACCTTGAAGGTAGAAAAGCGCTATACAAGTACAACCCATTTATCATTATTTATGTGTCTATTTTAGCTCTATTAGCCTACTATCAAAATGACTTTAAGTCTTATATAAGTGTTATAATGAAGGCAACATAGGATGTAAGTGTCTATATTAGCCCACTATCAAAATTACTTTAAAAGTCTTATATAAGTGTTATAATGAAGACAACACATGATGTAAGTGTCTATTTTAGCTATGTTAACCTACTATCGAAATGACTTTAAAAGTCTTATATATTTTTTATAACGGAGACAACACGTGATGTAAGTATACATCACATTACATGACATTGTATTGCATGTATACATCACATTACATGACATTTTATTACATTTATGCATTACATTACATGACATTTTATTACATGTATACATCACATTATATGACATTTTATTACATGTATACATCACATTATATTACATTTTATTACATGTATACATTACATGACATTGTATTGCATGTATACATCACATTACATGACATTTTATTACATTTATACATTACATGACATTTTATTACATGTATACATCACATTACATGACATTTTATTAAATTTATACATCACATTACATGACATTTTATTACATGTATACATCACATTACATGACATTTTATTACATGTATACATCACATTATATTACATTTTATTACATGTATACATTACATGACATTGTATTGCATGTATACATCACATTACATGACATTTTATTACATTTATACATTACATGACATTTTATTACATGTATACATCACATTACATGACATTTTATTAAATTTATGCATCACATTACATGACATTTTATTACATGTATACATCACATTACATGACATTTTATTACATGTATACATCACATATTACATTTTATTACATGTATACATTACATGACATTGTATTGCATGTATACATCACATTACATGACATTTTATTACATTTATACATTACATGACATTTTATTACATGTATACATCACATTACATGACATTTTATTAAATTTATACATCACATTACATGACATTTTATTACATGTACCGGTATACATCACATGACATTTTATTATAAGTATACATCACATTACATGACATTGTATTGCATGTATACATCACATTATATGACATTTTATTATATGTATACATCACATTACATGACATTTTATTATATGTATACATCACATGACATTGTATTATAAGTATACATCACATTGCAGGACATTGTATTGCATGTATACATCACATTACATTTTATTATAAGTACACATCACATTACACAACATTTTATTACCGGTATATGTATACATCAAATGACACAACATTTTTATTATAAGTATGGATCACATTACATTACATTTTATTATATGTATACATCACATTACATGACATATTATATGAACACATAAAATTATATAACATTTTATTCCATGTATACATCACATTACATGACATTGTATTCTATGTATACATAACATTTTATTATATGTATACATCAAATTAGATGACATAATGTATAAAAGACATGACATATTGTTTTATGTGTACATCATTACCTCTGATTCCGTTTCAATAATGTCCTCCTTCATTGTCGTCCTCCTCCATCCCTGCAGGTGAGGAAGGAGTGGGAGGAGGCGGACCGCCAGGCCAAGAACCTCCCCAAAGCTGAAAGGCAGACTTTAGTCCAGGTGAGACAGCGCCCTCGTGTGGTCGGGTCAGATATGACATCTTACACAACTATCTAAACCAACCTCTTTTTTTGCCTCAATGCAAAAATGTGGTATTATATTAATTTACTACACATATATTTGCCACAGAAGTATTGAGATATTGAATGCAATTATGCCCCCTAGTGGCTGTGAAGAACATTAATCTGTTTTTCTGCACACATTACAGTATTTTAATAACTGGCATGTAAAATGATAGAAATGATCAAAGGTGTTGCATTTTTGAGCCTCCGTGACGGAACCTTGTGTCGTCTTTGCAGCACTTCCAGGCCATGGTGGAGTCCCTGGAGGAGGAGGCGGCCAGTGAGAAGCAGCAGCTGGTGGAGACCCACCTGGCTCGGGTGGAGGCCATGTTGAACGACCGGCGCCGCCTGTCCTTGGAGAACTACCTGGCGGCCCTGCAGGCGGACCCCCCCAAGGTCAGGCCACACCTCCCACCTGAGCCACGGGTATCGTTCACTTTTGAACCAATTGCAAGTACCTGGGGATTGACTGCCGTACTTTTTTCCCCGTACTTTTGTTTGTTAATAGATGTTGATATTTTAATTAAACACATATTTTTTAATGTAACATTTCAAAATGAGCTCATTATAATAACTGTGCTGTCCAGTTATTACATTTGAGTCTCATCTGCAATGCAGTCACACTTCCAGGACATTACAGGGAGTAGCTTTTTCAATTAAGCCTAATGTCTTATGTTGCGCCCTACAAAGTGTTTGTACTGTAATTAATGGACTTATTACATACCAGTTGTTTGATTAGGAAAATTCTTCTTAGTTGTTTCAGGGCCAAATTTTAGAGGTGTTGATTTACGTGGTTTGTCACATCATTTAATGTGGCCCGCCACGTCAATCAAGGTGGGCCATGACATCATTTAACATGGACTGTCACTTTGTTCAAATTGGCCCGCCACATCATTTAATGTGATCCCCCACATCATTTAATGTGATCCCCCACATCATTTAAAGTGGTCCGCAACGTCATTTAATAAGGTCCGTCACATCATTCAATGTGGTCCGTCACGTCATATAATATAATCTGTCACGTCATTTAATGTGGTCTGCCATTCATTTAGTGTTGTCCGTCATGTCATTTAAATGGCCAGCCAAGTCATTAATGTGGCCCGCCACGTCATTTAATTTGATCTGGCATGTCATTCAACGTGACCCGCCACGCCATTGTAGTGGCCCGCCATGTCACTCAATGTGATCCCCCAACTCATTATTGTGGCCCGCCATATCATTAAATGTGGTCTGCCATGTCACTCAATGTGATCCCCCATATCATTTAATGTGGCCTGCCATGTCACTCAATGTGATCCCCCACCTCATTAATGTGGCCCGCCATATCATTAAATGTGGTCTGCCACGCCATTCAATGTGATCCCCCACCTCATTTAAGTGGCCCGCCATATCATTTAATTTGGCCTGCCATGTCACTCAATGTGATCCCCCACCTCATTAACGTGGCCCGCCATATCATTAAATGTGGTCTGCCATGTCACTCAATGTGATCCCCCACGTCATTTAATGTGGCCCGCCATATCATTTGATTTAAGGAGGCCCGCCATGTCATTCAATGTGGTCTGTCACATCATTTAAGATGGTCCGTCAGGTCATTTAAAGTGGTCCGCCACGCCAATCAATATAATCTGTCGCGTCATTGACGTGGCTCGCCATATCATTCAATGTGGTCTGCCATATCATTTAAGGTGGCCCGACATATCATTCAATGTGGCCCGACATATCATTCAAGGTGGTCTGCCATATCATTCAATGTGTTCTGCCATATCATTCAATGTGGTCTGCCATATCATTAAGTGTGGTCAGTCACTTAATTTAATGTCATTAAACGTGGCCCGCCATGCCGTTTTATATAATCTGTCACGTCAATAATGTGGCCCGCCATATCATTTAACGTGGTCTGTCACTTCATTTATTATGGCCCGCCATGTCACTCAATGTGGTCTGTCACGTCATTTAACATGGTCCGTCAAGTCATTTAAAGTGGCCCACCACGTCATTTAATATCGTCTGGCACGTCATTTAATACGGCCTGCCATGTCATTCAATGTGCTCCGTCACGTCTTATAATGAATGTAGTCTTCCACACCATTTAACATGTCATTTAATGTGGCCCGCCACGCCATCCAACGTGGTCCACTATGCCATTCAATATAATCTGTCACGTCATTAATGTGGCCCGTCATATCATTTAACGTGGTCTGTCATTTCATCTAAAGTGGCCCGCCATGTCACTCAATGTGGTCTGCCATATCATTATAGTGGCCCGCCATGTCACTCAATTTGGTCTGCCATATCATTTAATGTGGTCTGTAGCGTCATTTACTGGGGTCCGTCAAATCATTTAATGTGGTCCGCTACGCCATTTTATATAATCTGTCACGTCATTAAAGTGGCCCGCCATATCATTTAACGTGGTCTGTCACTTCATTTAAATGGCCCACCATTTCACTCAATGTAGTCTGTCACATCATTTAACGTGGCCCGCCACGTCATTTAATATCGTCTGGCACGTCATTTTAACACGGCCTGCCATCTCATTCAATGTGCTTTGTCACGTCATATAATGAATGTAGTCTTCCACACCATTTAACATGGTCCATCCTGTCATTTAATGTGGCCCGCCACGCCATCCAACGTGGTCCGGCCCGCCATATCATTTAATGTGGTCTGCCATGTCACGCAATGTGGTCCCCCACCTCATTTAATGTGGCCCGCCATGTCACTCAATGTGGTCTGCCATATCATTATAGTGGCCCGCCATGTCACTCAATGTGGTCTGCCATATCATTATAGTGGCCCGCCATGTCACTCAATGTGGTCTGCCATATCATTATAGTGGCCCGCCATGTCACTCAATGTGGTCTGCCATATCATTATAGTGGCCCGCCATGTCACTCAATGTGGTCTGCCATATTATTTAACATGGTCCGTCATGTCATTTAATATCTGTCACATCATTATAGTGGCCCGCCATGTCACTCAATGTGGTCTGCCATATTATTTAACATGGTCCGTCATGTCATTTAATATAATCTGTCACATCATTATTGTGGCCCTCCATGTCACTCAATGTGGTCTGCCATATCATTATAGTGGCCCGCCATGTCACTCAATGTGGTCTGCCATATCATTATAGTGGCCCGCCATGTCACTCAATGTGGTCTGCCATATTATTTAACATGGTCCGTCATGTCATTTAATATCTGTCACATCATTATAGTGGCCCGCCATGTCACTCAATGTGGTCTGCCATATTATTTAACATGGTCCGTCATGTCATTTAATATAATCTGTCACATCATTATTGTGGCCCTCCATGTCACTCAATGTGGTCTGCCATATCATTATAGTGGCCCGCCATGTCACTCAATGTGGTCTGCCATATTATTTAACATGGTTCGTCATGTCATTTAATATAATCTGTCACATCATTATTGTGGCCCTCCATGTCACTCAATGTGGTCTGCCATATTATTTAACATGGTTCGTCATGTCATTTAATATAATCTGTCACATCATTATTGTGACCCTCCATGTCACTCAATGTGGTCTGCCATATCATTATAGTGGCCCGCCATGTCACTCAATGTTGTCTGCCATATTATTTAACATGGTCCGTCATGTCATTTAATATCTGTCACATCATTATTGTGGCCCTCCATGTCACTCAATGTGGTCTGCCATATCATTATAGTGGCCCGCCATGTCACTCAATGTGGTCTGTAGCGTCATTTACTGTGGTCCGTCAAGTCATTTAACATGTCACGTCATTAAAGTGGCCCGCCATGTAGTCCGCCACATCATTTAATGTAGTCCGCCACGTCAAGTCAAGTGGCCCTCTGAGGGCAAACGACTTTGACACGGCTGACCAAGAGGTAGTTTGGCTGAGTCTGCTCTCAGTGCTGCTGGAGTGATCGCTAAGTGACGTCACGCGCGACCCAGGTATTGTCACATGGCACCGTTGGATTTTCCGTGAACCGGTGCCCAGTAGGACCGGCGCAATTCGGTCAGTGCCTAAAAAGTACAGGATCTGGTACCCATCCGGATCCGGTGCTGCTTGAGTGATTATTAGTCTGCAACCGGACGTGACGTCACACACAGCCAAGGTATCAAAATATGGCACCGTTTGATTTGACGTGAATCCATACCCGGTCGTACCAACGGATTCCGGTAGGTGCCTATAAAAGTACCAAACTCGGTAGACCCCCCACAGGCTCGTAAAAACGCCAGACAAGTCCTGGTCTAAAGATCAGATGTCTCCTCTCCTGCAGCCTCACCGCATCCTGCAGGCTCTCAGACGCTACGTGCGCGCCGAGAACAAGGACCGCCAGCACACCATCCGCCACTACCAGCACGTCCTGGCCGTGGACCCCGAGAAGGCCGCTCAGATGAAGTCTCAGGTGTGTGTCAACGTACAATCAAACCCAGCAAAAAATTATCACAATTAGGCAAAAAGATGAAATGCTGATGCTAATAGTAACAGTCTTTAAATGGATACAGTAGGGGTGTAACGGTACACAAAAATTTCAGTTCGGTACGTACCTCGGTTTAGAGGTCACGGTTCGGTTCATTGCAGTAAGAAAACAAGAAAATAAAAATTTTGGGGTTCTTTATTTACCAAATTTGCAAAATCTTCCACCAAAAATATTTTTCTTAGTGGAATATTTGATGTGAAGTAATGGGAACCTTGGATAGGTCAATAATTCATAATAACATTGATTTTGATTCAATATTATGTTTTGAGCAATGACAGTTTGAAAGAAAAAAAAACAGCTTTGTTTTATTAGTCAACATTGCAACTTTTTCTAAATGACATTTAACCTTTAAGCTTTTTTATTTCACTTTAGTTATGTTTTTGTTTATTTTAGTAGTATTTTTAGAATGGGCTGTGGGCCGCAAATGGCCTCCGGGACACACTTTTGACACCCCTGCTATAGATAATAAAAAATTAAATGTGATAAATCTATGGATAAAAAGCAGAGCCTGGCGACGCATGCGTGTTTATCATAACTCTCTCTCTCTCTCTGTCTCTGCCCCTCCCTCACCAATGCTGCTGCACGCACAATTTGTTTTGTTTTTAACCCCTTCTTAACCCTGAACGTACATTGAAAATACATGCAACCCTAACTCAAAATGCCGGACATTTGAGGCATTTAAGAAACTCCG
Source organism: Nerophis lumbriciformis (assembly GCF_033978685.3). NCBI lineage: Eukaryota > Metazoa > Chordata > Actinopteri > Syngnathiformes > Syngnathidae > Nerophis > Nerophis lumbriciformis. Next base: position 9,891,173 of record NC_084564.2, on the reverse strand, counting down.
CCTGGACAGCTCCGCAAAAGAGGACATGTCCGGTGAAAAGAGGACGTATGGTCAGTCTATCCTAGCCCGTTAGCTGCTAGCATGCCGTGTGTTGTGCCTCGGTGTGCATTGTTTACACAACGTGCGTTACGCTACTTAATATGTCCGTGTGGAAACTCGTTCGGTACACCTTCGAACCGAACCGGAACCCTCGTACCGAAACGGTTCAATACAAATACACGTACCGTTACACCCCTAGTATATACAGTACATTTTATTCTTTTAAAGATATTGGAAAAATATATTTAAAAAATCATAGTAATTATCTTTAATAATCAGGTTTTTTTTGTATTATTCTTATTTTTTTAATTTTGTTATTGATAACATTTATTACCGTATTTTTCGGACTATAAGTCGCATTTTTTTTTCATAGTTTGGCCGGGGATGCGACTTATACTCAGGAGCGACTTATGTGTGAAATGATTAACACATTAGCGTAAAATATCAAATAATAATATTTACCGGTATCTCATTCACGTAAGAGACTAGACGTATAAGATTTCATGGGATTTAGCGATCAGGAGTGACAGATTGTTTGGTAAACGTATAGCATGTTCTATATGTTATAGTTATTTGAATGACTCTTACCATAATATGTCACGTTAACATACCAGTTGGTTATTTATGCCTCATATAACGTTCAGCCTGTTGTTCACTATTCTTTATTTAGTTTAAATTGCCTTTCAAATGTCTATTCTTGGTGTTGGCTTTTATCAAATACATTTCCCCAAAAAATGCGACTTATACTCCAGTGCGACTTATATGTGTTTTTTTCCTTCTTTATTATGCATTTTCAGCAGGTGCGACTTTACTCCGGTGCGACTTATATTCTGAAAAATACGGTAATAATAATTGTTAATCATATGATAAAATATAGATTTATTTTTGTATGCACTCTTCAGAAAAAGCAGTTTTTTGCAGACGTGATTAAAAATATTGCAGTATTGGAAATACTGCGCTGTGACTTGTTGCTCGGCAGAATCTGTTTTTGCGCTATTTTTCTTGTCTTAAGAAGTGCTATTATTATTAATATTATGATTTGTATGAATACACCCCAGTCTACTGTACTCTGCTGTTTCCTGGGCAATGGACTGGTGCTGCATCACACCTCATGGAGAATAGTCCGGAACAGGAAATCGAACACTGGTTAGGCTGATGCAACAGATACATTTTGCTCGATAATTATGATTCAGTGTAATTACAACATGAGTACCAGTGTGAGTCAGCGCAGGGATTCAAGCTGAGACAGGCAGAAAGTTCTGGAAAAGAACCACAAAAAAAAAAGAAAAAAGAAGTGCCCTGAAGCCTCTGACTCACTTTGGTCTCGGGTGGCGTGACTTAAAAACCAAAAATAAAAAAGGCTCGTTTTGTACAATCAGCAGTCACATTAGTCGGGCAAGTTGATTAATCGCCAGCGCTTGGAAGCTTCCGGAAGGTCCTCAGAAAGTATTCCTGCTGATCTTGAATGATATCTCAGCTAAGTGTAGGAGGACAAGTGAGGAGGTTTGTCTGTCTGAGGGAGGAGGAGGCTCAGGCTCAGACTTGCAGGTCTTGTATAATATCTTTCTCTGTGTGTGTGTGTGTGTGTGTGTGTGTGTGTGTGTGTGTGTGTGTGTGTGTGTGTGTGTGTGTGTGTGTGTGTGTGTGTGTGTGTGTGTGTTTTTGTATTCCTACCCTTCTTGAGACACCAACAAGGAAAAGTATCTTCCATATGAGGAGGTGTGAACAAGTGATGACATAAATCATGGTCCCAATAACATTGCATCTAATAGAGAATGTCTCATTTGCACCCCCTGCTGGTGAAATCTATCAAAATGAGGGTGGTCCCAAAAAGGAGGGATTTTTCAAATCGGTTTTAAAAGTGCTCCCCCTCTGGTCAACATATTAAATAACAAGTGTGTGTAAAAAATTTGAAGTGCTCCCCCTCAGGCCGGCATATGTAATAACAAGTGTGTGGAAGAAATTGAAATGCGCCCCCTTTGGCCAAAATTAATTAGAAACAAAAATAAAATAAAAATATGAGACATACTGTAATAACTTGAAGTAAATAATGAAGGTTAAAAAACAATTACAAAAAAAATGTATTACTAAAAGCAGTCTTTTTCTCACAATGTGTCGACTTTTTTCTTATAAAATTGGGAACAATTTCTCATATTCTTTCTGTTTCTGTAATGCAATATTTTCTTGTAAAAAATACTTTTTTTAATGTAAAATTGTTACTTTGTAATGCAAAATGGTGACATTTGTCATATAAAAGTCTAAGTTTTATCACAATATTGCCAATTTTTTTGTTGTTCTTGTAAAATAGTGACATTTTTTGAGTAAAATTATGACTTTTGTTATCATTTTGCCAAGTAGAATTCCAATTAATATTATAATATGGCCAACATTTTTAAGTTTTCTTATAAAATTGTGACTTTTGTCAAGTAAAATTATGACTCTTTTCATAAAATTGCCAACATTTTTAAGCCTTTCTTGTAAAATTGCGACTGTTATTGAGTAAAATTCCAAGTTTTATCATAATATTGCACAAATGTTCAGTTTTTCTTGTAAAATTTTGACCTGCGTTGAGTAAAATGACGACTTTTATTATAATACCGCCAAAACTCTACGTTTTTCTTTTGAAATTGTGACCTTCTTCCTTGTGAAATGCCAACTCATTTTTCACAATAAGCTTTTTTATATTTGCACAGTATGTGTATATTATTGATGTTGTAAATACAAATATTTAAATATCTAGAAAGGGCGCTCGGCATTTTTCTCAGGTCTCAAGAAGGTAACAAATACAAAAATGTGCGTGCGTGCGTGTTTATTTGTGTGCGTGCGTGCGTGTTTATTTGTGCTATCGGCGGCTTTCATCCAAATGCCTTTGTGTCTACATGTTGCTGTTATGAAAGCCAATGTTAGCTCTTGTTGCTAAAGGAGGGCAGGACATATTAATAATAATAGTAATAATATTAATAATAATAAAAGCATGCTCTTTGTGTGATGTCATGCTCAAAAAAAGTGTGAAATCAAAAGTACATTGGCTGACTGCAAGGTGCAAAGGCTCCAAACACAGAAATGATCCACAAACAGCATAAGAGAAATGCAACAGGAAATGAAAAACATGTCCATAAAAACACTGCACACATAAACTCTGCAGGTTCAAAAACAACTGCTACAAATGTTAACAACACACACAAGCCTCCAAAAACGGCATGAGCAAAATGCTGTAAGCTGATGGAACTTCTATTCTTGCACACTTCCTGGTACCCTTACACACTTCCTGGTATCTTTGCACACTTCTTGTTACCCTTACACACTTCCTGGTATCTTTGCACACTTCCTGGTATCTTTGCAAACTTCCTGGTACCCTTGCACACTTCCTGGTACCCTTGCACACTTCCTGGTATCTTTGCACATTTCCTGGTACATTTGCACACTTCTGGTACCCTTGCACACTTCCTGGTATCTTTGCACACTTCTTGTTACCCTTACACACTTTCTGGTATCTTTGCACACTTCCTGGTACCCTTACACACTTCTGGTACCCTTGCACACTTCCTGGTACCCTTGCACACTTCCTGGTATCTTTGCACACTTCTTGTTACCCTTACACACTTTCTGGTATCTTTGCACACTTCCTGGTACCCTTGCACACTTCCTGGTATCCTGGCACACTTCCTGATATCCTTGCACACTTCCTGGTATCTTTGCACACTTCCTGCTACCCTTGCACACTTCCTGGTATCTTTGCACACTTCCTGGTATCTTTGCACACTTCCTGGTATCTTTGCACACGTCTGGCACCCTTACACACTTCCTGGTCCCCTTACACACTTCCTGGTCCCCTTACACACTTCCTGCTACCCTTGCACACTTCCTGCTACCCTTGCACACTTCTTGCTACCCTTACACACTTTCTGGTATCTTTGCACACTTCCTGGTACCCTTGCACACTTCTGGTACCCTTGCACACTTCCTGGTACCCTTGCACACTTCCTGGTATCTTTGCACACTTCCTGGTACCTTTGCACACTTCTGGTACCCTTACACACTTTCTGGTATCCTTGCACACTTCCTGGTATCTTTGCACACTTCCTGGTACCCTTACACACTTCCTGGTATCGTGGCACACTTCCTGGTACCATTACACACTTCCTGGTATCTTTGCACACTTCCTGGTACCCTTACACACTTCCTGGTATCCTTGCACACTTCCTGGTACCCTTACACACTTCCTGGTATCTTTTCACACTTCCTGGTACCCTTGCACACTTCTGGTACCCTTACACACTTCCTGGTATCTTTGCACACTTCTTGTTACCCTTGCACACTTCTGGTACCCTTACACACTTCCTGGTATCTTTGTACACTTCCTGGTACCCTTGCACACTTCTGGTACCCTTGCACACTTCTGGTACCCTTACACACTTCCTGGTATCCTGGCATACTTCCTGGTATTCTTGCACACTTCCTGGTATCTTTGCACACGTTCTGGTACCCTTACACACTTCCTGGTATCTTTGCACAGTTCCTGGTACCCTTACACACTCCCTGGTATCTTTGCACACTTCCTGGTACCCTTACACACTTCCTGGTATCCTGGCTAACTGTGGTTTAGTTCCATCAACTTGCAGAATTTCTCTCATGCAGTTGTTTTTGAAACATGCAGCCTTTTTGATGCACGGTCGACAAAAGTACTTAAAAACTGCAAATCATTTCCATAAAGTAGATTTACTTTGTTGCATGTGGGCGGAGTCAGTTGTTCCTAATGAAGTGGCCACTATGGGTGCACAGATAAACAGGAAGGGATGATGCACAAGAGTCTCCTGAGGACTCTGGTGGTTTCCTCCCTTTGACAAACACTTTCAAGTACGTGTGTGTGTGTGTGTGTGTGTGTGTGTGCGCGAGATGCTCTTAAGGCCTAGCAGACTGAGGCTGCTGTCAAGTGACTTCAGATGTTGAGGTTTTCAAGATTAGATCTGACGTTATGTTTCATGTGTGTGTGTGTGTGTGTGTGTGTTGGTGTGTGCGTTGTTGTGTGGTGAAGTGACGAATGCAAAGAAAAACACATGTTGCTTGTTGACTCCATCAACACACATCAAGCTTGTATTTGTGTGTGTGTGTGTGTGTGTGTGTGTGTGTGTGTGCGTGTGCGTGTTCTGGCAATGCTTACTTAATGGGGACATCGCTCTGTTTACACAGTGTCGGAGGCAGATATTTACATATATCCGTATTTAAGTGTTACTTCTTTATTTTCATTATCATATTACAAAACAGCTAATGTTTTTCTTCCAATTGTGGTCTTTTGGTTGTCTGCAAATACTGTGTGCTAACCTTGACTATGGAATGTAAGGAGGAGAGATAATCCTTCTCCTTATCTCTTCTTGTGTCCAGCGGCGGAGGACAATGGGCATGTGTTTGGACTGGAAAGACAAGACAGCGAGGGTGGGAGGGAGAGAGACTTTATAGAATAGAAGGTTTCCATATTTTAGATCAGACCATCTTAGCTGCGCGATTGAATGTTCTATGCTGGACTGGTCTCATTATATTTACAAAGCTTTGCAAATATATTACAAAATACCTATTCTGTCTCTGGTGGTTCTTCTACTCAGCTTTAAAGAGCTTGGGAGCGACCAGAAACTTGAATTCCCTGGGAGGAACAACTGGTCCAAACGCAACAATTGTCACCTTTAGGGGACCTCTGACGGTATGGGGACAAAAAAACAGGTCCCCTAAAGGAAAACCTTTTTAAATGATAGTCAGATCCATTCTGAAGATGCCTAAGTGATGAGTAATGAGTTTGTATTTTATTTCTGTGGTTTAAGGTAAGATAAGATAATCCTTTATTGGTCCCACAACAGGAAAATTTGGGTTACTTTGTTTACGTATTTCAAATATTGGTAAAAGAGAAAATGCATTTTCTTGAAAAGTGAAACATTTGTTATCCTGGCATTAATAGTACTGTGATTCTGTATGGTATACATTAGGGGTGTGGGAAAAAATCGATTTGAATTTGAATCGTGATTCTCACGTTGTGCGATTCAGAATCGATTCTCATTTTTAAAAAATGTATGTATTTTTTTAATTTATTTAAAAAAAATAAAATTGTATTTTATTTTTATTTTTATTTTTTTAATTAATCACTCCAACAAAACAATACACAACAATACCATAACAATGCAATCCAATTCCAAAACCAAACCCGACCCAGCAACACTCAGAACTGCAATAAACAGAGCAATTGAGAGGAGACACAAACACGACACAGAACAAACCAAAAGTAGTGAAACAAAAATGATTATCAACAACAGTATCAATATTGGTTACAATTTCAACATAGCAGTGATTAAAAATCCCTCATTCACATTATCATTAGACATTTATAAAAATAAAAAAGAACAATAGTGTCACAGTGGCTTACACTTGCATCGTATCTCATAAGCTTGACAACACACTGTGTCCAATATTTTCACAAAGATAAAATAAGTCATATTTTTGGTTCATTTAATAGCTAAAACAAATTGACATTATTGCAATCAGTTGATAAAACATTGTCCTTTACAATTATAAAAGCTTTTTACAAAAATCTACTACTCTGCTTGCATGTCAGCAGACTGGAGTAGATCCTGCTGAAATCCTATGTATTGAATGAATAGACAATCCTTTTGAATCGGGAAAAAATCCTTTTTGAATCGAGAATCGCGTTGAATCGGGAAAAAAAAATCAATATTGAATCGAATCGTGGGACACCTAAAGATTCACAGCCCTAGTATCCATCCTTAGTTAAAACTAATATATTTTTCCAAAAACAAAATCTGGTTTAGTGTTCCTTAGGAGGACATTTTCATACAGCATGATTATAAAACATTATTACCTTAAAGTATGATTCACATTCAGAATTTTCCATCCTTCTATGTATGGTAGTTGGAGTAGCAGACAACTTCATTACTCCTAAATAGCAGTTTTCAGTAATGTCACAGAAGATGCAGGATTTGCTTGAACATTTAAGTGGTGAAACTTCCTATAAGAGGACAACTGTAGTGCTGTATTCTGACCATCATGTCATATTTCAGTTGAACTTTTTTTTTTTTTTTTTAAAGCAGATTTTAGAAAAAGGCTCTGCTTACCTTGTTTTATGTTTGGCCACTCGTGAGTCTGTCCAGAAGAATGTAAGAGGTGTCCAATTCTCAGCGTGTCGCCCGGACGAGGCCCCCAAATTGTTGCGTTTTGGACCAGTTGTTCCTCCCAGGGAATTCAAGTCACAAGTCACTCCCAAGCTCTTTACGACACTTAAAGCTGAGTTGAAAAACCACCAGAGACAGAATAGGTATTTTGTAATATATTTGCAAAGCTTTGCAGATATACATTCACAGAGACAGCATAGAACATTCGGATCGCCCCGCTAAGATGGTCTCTCCCCCCGCTACACCCTCTCCCCTCTTAAGTCCCTGGCAGTCCTGTGTCTCTAGCCAAAACAAATGTCCATTATCTCTCTCTAACATTCCTCATTCAAGGTTAAGCACACAGTTTTGCAGACAACCAAAAGACCACATTTGGAAGAAAAACACGAGCTGTTTTGTAATATGATTATGAAATAAAAAGAAGTAACACTTAAATTCGGATATATGTAAATATCTGCCTCCGACAATGGTCCTCAGTAGTCACTTACAAATTTGTGTGAATTATGCAAAATGATTTAAATTTGGTCCGCATGAACCATATGAACTCTTTTCCCCCAAGGTCCCCAGTAAGAATGATCAGCACATTACTTCATCAATCCAGAGATTTAAAGACGTGTATGAGCTAACTGGGCAGTGGACATTTTACACCATTTTTTTATATGCCTCCACAACCTGTAGAAAGGGTGGTCCCCACAAGTCATGATCAAAAACTTGGTCCCCATTTCAAATGATAACCAGTGTGTGTGTGTGTGTGTGTGTGTGTGTGTGTGTGTGTGTGTGTGTGTGTGTGTGTGTGTGTGTGTGTGTGTCCTACGTCGCATCTTCTGATGTGTCCCTGTCAGGTGATGACCCACCTACGTGTGATCGAGGAGAGGATGAACCAGAGTCTCTCTTTGCTCTACAAAATTCCTTACGTGGCCGACGAGATTCAGGATGAAATTGGTGAGTAATCCTAAAATGAAATATAATTCATGATGAAGTTTTCCAATCACACAAACTCTTGACTTGGTCGTATGGTATGGTATGTTTGAGTACGGTACGTAATGGTTGGTTAAGGTAAGGTATGGTTTCTTATGGTTAGGTTGGGTTGAGTATAGCATGGTATGTTTGGGTATGGTATGATTAAGTTTAGTATATTAAGGTATGTTTGGGTATGGTATGGTTGGTTAACCTCTTAAGGCCCAAGCTGTTTATTTACATGCTTTTTTATTTTTCTTTGCTATTTGGGCTTATTGGACCTTATTTAGAATAAAAACTAAAAATCATCTTTTGATATGATGTACTTACTCCATAAGTACACAAATGTGTACTTCATGTGTAGTGACATGCTAATTTTTATTTTTACACTTTTTTTTTCCAAATTCCATTGTATGTTAAACCCTTCTGACACCACCAGATGGCAGTATAAGTGTCCACATAAGCGGCATAAGACCCCAATTCAGTAGTGTACACAATTTTGGAAATAAGAGCTAAAAGGTGCTGTCCACGCATGTGGCCACTAAGGCCTTTGGAGTAAGGTATGGTTTGTTATGGTCAGGTTGGGTCAAGTATAGTATGGTATGGTATGGTTACGTTTAGTATAGTAAGGTATGTTTGGGTATGGCATGGTACGGTATGGTTTATTTTGGTTTGGTTTGATTGGGTTAAGTATAGTATGGTATGTTTGGATATGGTTAGGTTTAATATAGTGTGGTATGTTTGGGTACGGTATGGTTTCTTATGGTTTGGTTGGGTTAAGTATAATATGGTATATTTGGGTATGAGTAGGTTTAGTATATTAAGGTATGTTTGGGTATAGTACGTTATGATTTATTATGGTTTGGTTAAGTATAGTATGGTATGTTTGGATATGGTTAGGTTTAATACAGTGTGGCTATTGTATGGTTGGTTATGGTACAATATGGTTGGTTAAGGTATGGTATGTTTGGGTATGGTATTTTTGGTTATGGTACAATATTTTTGGTTAAAGTAAGGTAGTGTTTCTCATGGTTTGTTTGAGTAAAGTATAGTATAGTATGTTTGGGTATGGTATGTTTGGTTATGGTATGGTTGGGTATAGTATAGTATGGTCTGGTTACTTATAGTTTGGTTGAGTAAAGTATGGTTAGGTATGGTGTGGTTAGGTTTAGTATAGTATGGTATGTTTGGTTATTGTACATTATGGTTGGTTATTGTATGTATAGTTGCTTATGGTTTGGTTGAGTAAAGTATGGTTGGGTATGGTTAGGTTTAATATAGCATGGTATGTTTGGTTATTGTACATTAAGGTATGGTATGTTTGGTTATGGTACAGTATGGTTGATTAATGTATGGTATGTTTGGTTATGGTACAGTATGGTTGGTTAATGTATGGTTTGGTTGGGTACAGTATAGTTGGGTATGGTTAGGTTAGGTTTAGTATAGCATGGTATGTTTGGGTATACTATGGTATGTTATGTTTGTGTATTAAAGGTAGGTTAAAGTATGGTTGAGTTTAGTACAGTTGTGAATGGTTGGGTATGGTACGTTATGTTTGAGTATAACATGGTATGGTTGGTTAAGGTATGGTATAGTTGGGTGTGGTATGTTTGCGTATGGTTAGGTTTAGTTGTGTTGGGTATGGTATGTTATGTTTGCGTATAATATTGTTTGGTTGAGGTATGGTATCGTTGGGTGTGGTATGTTTGTGTATAGTATGGTTAGGTTTAGTTGTGTATGGTATGGTATGGTTGGTATGGTACGTTTGGGTATAATGGTTGGTTATGGTATGGTACGGTTGGGAATGGAACGGTCACATACCATCTGTATTTGGCAACTCCTTGGCACACTTTGAAACTGAACTTGAAACTCACCTTATTTTCTCCTATCAAAACAAGAACAGCAATGATTTGGATTACATCGATGTAACATTCTTCAGGTCGCTGAGGTCAAAGGTTAGATTAGTCGCACTTTGGTGCTCTTTTGAAATAATCCTGGTACTTCATGAAATGACGAGAATAATTATTGTATTCATTGCGGTGTCAGGGAGGGACTTAAAGTACAAACCCCGTTTCCATATGAGTTGGGAAATTGTGTTAGATGTAAATATAAACGGAATACAATGATTTGCAAATCCTTTTCAACCCATATTCAATTGAATGCACTACAAAGACAACATATTTGATGTTCAAACTCATAAACTTCATTTTTTTTTGCAAATAATAATTAACTTAGAATTTCATGGCTGCAACACGTGCCAAAGTAGTTGGGAAAGGGCATGTTCACCACTGTGTTACATGGCCTTTCCTTTTAACAACACTCAGTAAACGTTTGGGAACTGAGGAGACACATTTTTTAAACTTCTCAGGTGGAATTCTTTCCCATTCTTGCTTGATGTACAGCTTAAGTTGTTCAACAGTCCGGGGGTCTCCGTTGTGGTATTTTAGGCTTCATAATGCGCCACACATTTTCAATGGGAGACAGGTCTGGACTACAGGCAGGCCAGTCTAGTACCTGCACTTTTTAACTATGAAGCCACGTTGATGTAACACGTGGCTTGGCATTGTCTTGCTGAAATAAGCAGGGGCGTCCATGGTAACGTTGCTTGGATGGCAACATATGTTGCTCCAAAACCTGTATGTACCTTTCAGCATTAATGGCGCCTTCACAGATGTGTAAGTTACCCATGTCTTGGGCACTAATACACCCCCATACCATCACAGATGCTGGCTTTTCAACTTTGCGCCTATAACAATCCGGATGGTTCTTTTCCTCTTTGGTCCGGAGGACACGACGTCCACAGTTTCCAAAAACAATTTGAAATGTGGACTCGTCAGACCACAGAACACTTTTCCACTTTGTATCAGTCCATCTTAGATGAGCTCAGGCCCACCGAAGCTGACGGCGTTTCTGGGTGTTGTTGATAAACGGTTTTTGCCTTGCATAGGAGAGTTTTAACTTGCACTTACAGATGTAGCGACCAACTGTAGTTACTGACAGTGGGTTTCTGAAGTGTTCCTGAGCCCATGTGGTGATATCCTTTACACACTGATGTCGCTTGTTGATGCAGTACAGCCTGAGGGATCGAAGGTCACGGGCTTAGCTGCTTACGTGCAGTGATTTCTCCAGATTCTCTGAACCCTTTGATGATATTACGGACCGTAGATGGTGAAATCCCTAAATTCCTTGCAATAGCTGGTTGAGAAAGGTTTTTCTTAAACTGTTCAACAATTTGCTCACACATTTGTTGACAAAGTGGTGACCCTCGCCCCATCCTTGTTTGTGAATGACTGAGCATTTCATGGAATCTACTTTTATACCCAATCATGGCACCCACCTGTTCCCAATTTGCCTGTTCACCTGTGGGATGTTCCAAATAAGTGTTTGATGAGCATTCCTCAACTTTATCAGTATTTATTGCCACCTTTTCCAACTTCTTTGTCACGTGTTGCTGGCATCAAATTCTAAAGTTAATGATTATTTGCAAAAACAAAAAGGTTTATCAGTTTATCAGTAGCATATTCAACTGAATATGGGTTGAAAATGATTTGCAAATCATTGTATTCCGTTTATATTTACATCTAACACAATTTCCCAACTCATATGGAAACGGGGTTTGTATTACATAAATAATATATGCATGACAATGTATTCATTCAACATGCTTGATATGAAAGTGAGGTTAGTGTTTGTCTCTTTAGTGCTTTGGGAAGCTTTTGAAGTGTTCTTCAAACTTTTGAAGGGATTATTTACCCAGAATCCAAGCATAACTTTATTGATTTTGAATGACAGCCAAGCTGAGGTCAAAGGGAGAGGAAGTGTTTGAGTGTTGCCGCCGTGAGAGCGTGTTTACCTTCCCCAAAGGTGTGTCGGGAGCTGAGATGAAAGTGTAGCGAGCTTTGCTGAGGTGGAAGTGGGTCGCGTCGTGCTGGGAGACCTCACAGAAAATAACAACACTCATGTCAACGCTTTGCTATCATTAATTTGTTGTTGCTGTTGTTTTTTTTACGTGTTCCGTCTCCTCCTCTCCATCGCAGACGAGCTGCTCCAGGAGCAGAAAGCCGACATGGACCAGTTCTTGTCGTCCATCTCCGAGTCGCAGCCTGACGTCACCGTGTCCTCTGAGGAGAGCGTGGAGGTGTCCGTGTCCGAGGGGAAGCCTTACCGGCCCATCAAGGTCACGTCTCTGGGGTCCCGTCCGGAAGCGGAAGGTAAGCAGCTGTTTACTCCAATTATTTGTTCCCCACACCCACTTTGTTCATCAAGCGCTGCAAACATCGGATGTTGCCAAGAGTTCACCTCGTGGTCCTCATCATCATCAACATCATCATCATCATCATCTGTAATATGTCTAACGAGTATAAGACACGCGTGTCAAAGAAAAAAATGTGTTGTAAGAATAAACATTGCAACGTTCGGAAAATAAAGTTGGAACGGCCAAATAATCAGATTACGACAAAAAAATCTGAATTTTATGGCGATAAAAAAAATTACAGATCATGAAAAAAATCGCAAAACTAGCAGAAAAGAGTCATAAAAATACAAGGGAAAAAAACAATGTTACGAAAATTAAGTTGTAATGTTTGAATTTAAAATTCTTAAGTTATTTCAATTAAGAGGAGAAAACTATTGATTTTTGAAATAGGTAAAGTAAGAAGGAATATAAAATACAAATGTATTTCAGTTTTAGGAGTTAACTGGTGGAACAAGCTCAGTGATGACTTGAAGACATGTAGTTCTTTGTTAAGGTTTAAGAAAACATTGAAAGGTGAAATAATTGAAAATTCTAAAATATAGTAACAATTATACGTAGCCCCTAAAACGACATGGGGAAATTTTTTTTGTTATAATTTTTATTTAATTTTTTTCAGACATGTATCTCGTGCGCACGAGAAAGTTTCTTGTGCACACGAGAAACTTTTTATAAAGTTATAAAAAATTTAAAAAAATGTTAATTTAAAAAAAAAAATTTTTTTAGACATGTATCTTGTGCGCACGAGATACATGTCTAAAAAATAAACAAAATACAATTATAAATGTATTTATTTATTTATTTTTATTAGGCATGTATCTTTTTAGACATGTTTTTTTTTTATAACTTTATAAACAGTTTCTCGTGCGCACGAGATACATGTCTAAAAAAAAAATAAAAATAAAAATTACACACATTTTTTTTCCCCCCATGTCCCTTTAGGGGCTCCGTACAATTACTTTCATCCCATTGATTTTTTTTTTCTTTAACGATGTTCCAGGCAATCTTATTTTCAGTGGAGTTATAGGATAGGCAAATATAAGCTTTGGCTTCTGCCTATTCCTTTTTCGGTAATTATTTTTCTGTCATTCTTTTTCTTTTCTTTTCTTTTTGTGTATAAAGGTGTATGATTGTTAAATATGTCTAATCTGTACTGTTAATCTGGTCACACAAAATGGTTAATGGTTGATAGTTGATTATATGAGCTTTATTAAGGGCGTGCCGTGATGGTACAACATTTGGCGCACTCTACAATCTGTATTGACAGCGTGCCAGCCCAACACTTGTTATACAATATACATCTTCTGCTTGCACACGTACTTGACAGCAAGGCATACTTGATCAACAGCCACACAGGTTACACTGACGGTGATCATATAAAACAACTTTAACACTCTTACTAATAATGCGCCACACTTTGAACCCACACCAAACAAGAATGACAAACACATTTCGGGAGAACATCTGCACCTTAACACAACATAAACACAACAGAACAAACACCCAGAATCCCATGCAGCCCTGACTCTTCCAGGCTACATTATACACCCCTGCTACCACCAAACCCCGCCCCCACCCCAAGCCTGCTCCCTCACACATCAACCATCATTCAAAACCCGCGTGCCGCACCAGCTTAAAAATTCCATATAAAGGTGTGGGCAACGTGTCTGAGACTCCTGGTTTATACATAGCACAAAGCAAAAAAAAATTTTTATATACATTGTTATTTCATATAAAATTTAAAAAAATTTGCGGCTCCCATTGTTTTCTATAATTTGTGAAACTGGTCAAAATGGCTCTTTGACTGGTAAAGGTTGCCGACCCCTGCTCCAGTGCGACTTATATATGTTTTTTCCCTTCTTTATTATGCATTTTCGGCCGGTGCGTCTTATACTCCGGAGCGACTTAACTCCGAAAAATACAGTACATTGTTTAATGCATCCAGCAACAAAATTAGGCATAATAATGTGTTCATTCCACGACTGTATATATCGATATCGGTTGATATCGGAATCGGTAATTAAGAGTTGGAGAATATCGGAATATGGGATATCGGCAAAAAAGCCATTATTGGACATCTCTAATAAAACACCTTCTGGGTATATTTGCTTTTTAGAAAAATCCATAAACTAGCTGCGCCGTTTTACAAGCCACGGAGTGCAAAGTGTAGGACAAAAAGAAGCAGATTATAGTCCAGAATGACAGTATGTTAGCTGTAAAATAGAAATATTTCTCATAATCATTTTTCATTTCCTGTTTTCCTTTCTTGTGAATAATAACAATAATTGCAGGATTATTGTCTATGTATTCAGTGTCCTTCATCCTCCATCATTCTTTTGTCCTCATTGGCTGTGAACTGTCTTTTCTCCTTCCGACTCAACTTTTCTCTCCTCTGCTTCTTCTTCCTCTTTTTTGTTTTTTTCCGTGGCCGCTTTCTAACGACAAGGCGATCTTTCTGGTCCCCCCCGAGCCTTCAAGAAAGGTTGGTCTGCTGCTTCTCACCTCCATCTTGTCCTTCTTTCCGTCCAACCTTTTCCCTCGCCATCTTCATGATTATGTCTTCGTACATCTTGGTCCACACCTTGACTTTCTTCTGTGTTTCTGTGGAGTCAGCGTATTGTCCACAGTGCCCACTGTGTGCTGCACACAACAGAGCTTTTATTCTCGCTCGTCACGCAGACCAGGCGGGGCGTGCGCGTGCCGCCATCCCCATGTTGCCCTTTCACTCCTCCGCTGACTCCGCCTCCTCCCTGCTCCCCCCAGGTTCCGCCATGTCGGGGCTGGACGGACTGATCGGCGCCGAGGAGAGGATCATCAACAGCAAGCCCAAGATGGGTCCCAGCGTGGTAAGAAGTCGCTCGTGCTCTTCCCGCACACCACCGCCATCTTTGGTGCCACTTTGCTATAAGGATGCTCTCGTCTTGGAAACAGACTTTGTGCCTTGCTACTTTCTGCTAATACCTTGCAGAAGGGTCTTTTAGGGAAAGCTCTTTGGAATGTGGCAGTCATTTTTGTAGTTTTCATTTAAAAAAAACAATATAATTTTTTTTAACCTCCCCTCAAGTTTGTTCCCCGGGGACCCAGAAGTCATTGTTTTCGTCACAGAAATTTTACAAATACGCTTAAATCAACTTCAGTCTATCTATCTATCTGTCAGTTCAAAAGAAGAGGTCGTAAAATAGTTGAAAAAGAGTTCCATAAAATAGTTCAAAAAGGGTTCGTAAAATACTTCAAAAAGAGTTCGTCTGGAAATTGGGCAGATCCTGCCATCTGTAGGCATTGAAGTCACAGTGGAGTTTTACGAGCCTTCCTCCTGGTAGGCCCCAAAGACAGCTCCTGTCTCCCTGCCTGTAACTCAATGTAATACAAAGCTTTTGTGATAATTTAGAAACAATTATTCTAACATTAACCTCCCCTCAAGTTTGTTCCCCGGGGACCTAGAAGTCATTGTATTAGTCATAAAAATGTTACAAATAAGACAAACGCTTAAATCTCTGGACCAACTTCAGTCTATCTATCTATCTGTCAGTATAAAGTTATTTTTTTGTTTTGTTTGTAATGTTTTATGCATTTTTTGTTAATGAAAACAACATTTTTTAATGCAAAAACACAAAATATGCAATATTTTCCCACAAAGTGCAATATTTAATAGGAAGTAATTTGAGCGTTAAATAGGTCAATAATTCATAACATTGATTTTGATTCATTATTAATTTTTTAAACAAGGACAGTTTTGTTTTTTAAAATCCCCCACTAAAATTCTCAGGGATCCAAAAGGGTCCCACTCATAAAAGTTATTTTATTTATTTATTTATTTTTACTTTCAATGCTTAAATCTCTAGATCAACTTTGCGTCTATCTGTCAATATAATGTCTAAGTTTTTTTTTTAATGTTTTATGCCCTTTTTGTTAAAGAAAAAAAGTTTTTAATGCAAAAACACCAAATAAGCAATATTATTCTCCAAAAAATGTTTGAAAGTGTAATATTTAATAAGAAGTAGTGTAAACCTTAAATAGGTCAATAATTCATAACATTGATTTTGATTCATTATGAAATTTTTTGAACAATGACAGTTAAAAAAAAAAAAATCCCATTAAAATTCTCAGGGATCCAAAACTCATAAAAGTGTTAAGGCATTTTTTCTTTTCTTTTTTCTTTCAATGCTTAAATCTCTAGATCAACTACGCGTCGAGTTATTAAAAATAAATAAAAAAAAATTTATGCCATTTTTGTTAAAAAAAAACAATATTTTCCCCCAAAACATGTGTCCCGGGGATCCCGAAGTCAGTGTCTTAGTCATAAAAATGTTAAAAATAAGACAGACGCTTAAATCTTTAGATTAACTTTAGGTCTATCTGTCAGTATAAAGTAATTTTTTTGTTTTGTTTGTAATGTTTTATGCCCTTTTTGTTGAACAAAAAGTTTTTAATGCAAAAACACAAAATATGCAATATGTTCAATATTTAATAGGAATAATTTGAACTTTAAATAGGTCAATAATTCATAACATTGATTTTGATTCATTATTATTTATTTAAACAATGGCAGCTTAAAAAAAAAAAATCCCACTAAAATGTTCAGGGATCCAAAAGGGTCCCACTCATAAAAGTATTAAGGCATATATTATTTTTTTATTTTTTTTTACTTTCAATGCTTAAATCTGTAGATCAACTTTGCGCCTGTCAATATAACGTTTAGTTTGTTTTTTTAAATGTTTTATGACCTTTTTGTTAAAGAAAACGTTTTTAATGCAAAAACACAAAACATTCAATATTCACCCCCAAAATGTTTCAAAGTGGAATATTTAATAGGAAATAATGTACATCTTAAATAGGGCAATAATTAATCACATTGATTTTTGATTCTTTATAAATTTTTTAAAACGTAAAAAAAAAAAACCATTAAAATTCTCAGGGATCCAAAAGGGTCCCACTCATAAGTGTTAAGTGTATTTATTAATTTTTTTTTACTTTCAATGCTTAAATCTCTATATCAACTACGCGCCTATTTATCAATATAATGTCTAGTTTAGGTTTTTTTATGTTTTATGGCATTTTTGTTAAAGAAAACGTTTTTAATGCAAAAACACAAAACATTCAATATTCACCCCCAAAATGTTTCAAAGTGGAATATTTAATAGGAAATAATGTACATCTTAAATAGGGCAATAATTAATAACATTGATTTTTGATTCTTTATACATTTTTTAAAAAGTAAAAAAAAAAAATCCCATTAAAATTCTCAGGGATCTAAAAGGGTCCCACTCATAAGTGTTAAGTATATATATATATTTTTTTTTTACTTTCAATGCTTAAATCTCTATATCAACTATGCGCCTATTTATCAACATAATGTCTAGTTTAGGTTTTTTTTTTATAATTTATGGCATTTTTTTGTTAAAGAATACTAAGTTTTTAATGCAAAATCACAAAATATGCAATATTGTCCCTATTGAGGTCGCGGGGGGTGCTTTACTTTTTTTTTTAAACTTTCAACGCTTAAATCTCTAAATAAACTTCAGATCATACCTTGTTTTTAATGGTTTTGTTTTATGCCCTTTTTTATCATATATTTTTTTAATATGGCAAACACACAGTATTTGCAGTATTTTCCTCCAAAAGATATTTCAAAGTGGAATATTAGATGTGAAGTAATTGTGTGTTTACATGTTGTGTAGCTGCTCGCTCCTAGTAGCCTACAGCCGAGCATGTTTACCTTTTGACTTCAGTAGAATAGAAGAAATTGTGTGCTTATTGGAGGACATTTAGATGTTATGCTCAGGACTGTTGATATCGCACACAAATAAACGCGCCGCAGGGCTGCTTGTATCGCACATGATTTCGCACACAATTAAATGTGCTGCAGGACTTCTTGTATTGCACATGATATCGCACACAAGTAAACGCGCTGCAGGGCCGCTTGTATCGCACATGATATCGCACACAAGTAAACGCGCTGCGGGACTGCCTGTATTGCACATTATATCGCACACAAACGCTGCAGGACTGTCTGTATCGCACAGGATATCACATTTTACATGCAAGCTGATATCGGACTTTAACGTACATTAAAACCATCTTTAATTTGTGAGTAACAAAAGCAATAGAATGAAAGGGGGGCTCACTATTTGGCAGGATGTCGACCATTCTTGCTGTTCATATTTATGACCTCGTTTTTTGGACCTTTTAAACAAATTCTTCTTATCGTTCACAAAGCCTTCATGAGAGTGTTCTTATTGTGAAGTGGTACCTGGTCGTCCATAACCACACACACACACACACACACACACACGCACACAATGCGGATCATTCCTGTAGCTATGTTGTTGCCATAGTTACGGCTAACCCAAGTATTTGAGATCAACTCCAAGCTTTGTTGTTAGTCGCATGCCGCTTCTCTCCATGTGCTTGCCTGCTGCTGCTGTGTGTGTGTGTGTGTGTGTGTGCGTGTGTGTGTGTAAAATCTTTTTGTGCGACGTGGCATGAGCTCGTGTGTTACCGTGGCAACGTTTGTGTACTAAAGATGGAGCACCACGACAACGCTGCCACTTGCCTCGGACGGTTGTGTGTGTGTCTGTGTGTGTGTGCGCTCTCACACACACACAGACACACACACACACGCACACACACAAACACCCCCCCCTCACACACACACACACACACACACACACACACACACTTCCTTGCAGCTTGTACAAGACAGCATCATCACCCACACAATACTAATCCCTTCAGTTTACTGCACATCTTCTCCACCTGTCACACACACACACACACACACACACACACACACACACACACACACACACACACACACACACACACACACACACACACACACACACACACAGTAACCCGGGCTCCCCTGTCTGTGTTGACAGGTGATTGATGAGTCTCTGGATGTAAAAGAAGTTGTTTACAGTGCAGAGAGAGTCCGCATAATGCATGATGATGATGAGCTGGTGAGTATTGTGGCGCCCCCTGCAGGCCTCAGTGGGCAACTACTGGCCATTGGCACTGAGCTAGAGACGGCTTAACGAGTGTGACGTCTAATTAGGGCATACGGCGGAACCTCCGAGGCAGGGGTGCACCAAAACAGACTGACGAATCAAAGGATGTGTTGGCCATTTTTGTAGTTTTCACCCTCAAAACCAGTACAATATAACCGTATTTTTCGGACTATAAGTCGCAGTTTTTTTCATAGTTTGGCCGGGGGTGCGACTTATACTCAGGAGCGACTTATGTGTGAAATGATTAACACATTAGCGTAATATATAAAATAATATTATTTATCTCATTCACGTAAGAGACTAGACGTATAAGATTTCATGGGATTTAGCGATTAGGAGTGACAGATTGTTTGGTAAACGTATAGCATGTTCTATATGTTATAGTTATTTGAATGACTCTTACCATAATATGTTACGTTAACATACCAGTTGGTTATTTATGCCTCATATAACGTACACTTATTCAGCCTGTTGTTCACTATTCTTTATTTATTTTAAATTGCCTTTCAAATGTCTATTCTTGGTGTTGGCTTTTATCAAATACATTCCCCCCAAAAATGCGACTTATACTCCAGTGCGACTTATATATGTTTTTTCCTTACTTTATTATTTCGGCCGGTGCGACTTATACTCCGAAAAATACGGTATGCATTTTTTTTTTCAAATACATAAAAAAAAGCCATTTCAAACTGGAATGCTAACAGTTACCATGCTGGCCAGATAGTGTTGAGTTATAAAAATAAATATTCGCAAAATGAGCTAAAAAATTTTTAATAAAAAAAACAGTATTATGTCAACATGCTAACAATAGCATGCTTATGGTTAGCATTAGTGAAATACCAAAATATATGACACTGAGGTGTATACATGCTAAATTAGCTTAAAAATGGTATCTGTAACATGCGTAAAGTACCAAAATATTTTACTCTGAGGTGTTCCCTTAAAAACTTGATCAAAATGCTAGCCTGGTAACGCTAACATGCATCAAGTACTAAATAATGACTGAAGTGTATACCTACAAAAGTAGCTTCATAAAACTAGCACACTCACATTAGCATGCTAACAGGTATCATTCGTCAAATAACAAAACACATGACGCTGAGGTGTATACCTGCTAAATTAGCTGAAAAAAATCTAGCATGCTAAAGTTAGCATGCTAAAATGCTAACCGTAACATGCGTCAAGTACCAAAATGTATTATTCTGAGGTGTGTACCTGAAAATGTTGTCTAAAATGCTAACCAGCTGTTATCATGTATCGAGTACCAAAATATGACTTCGGTCTATACAGACAAAATTAGCTTAAAAAATCTGGCATGCTCACGTTAGCATGCTAACAGGTATCATTTTGTCGAGTAACAAAATATTTGACACTGAAGTGTATACCTAGCTAAAACAGGAGAGCATGCTAAAATGATAACCGTAACATGCGTCAAGAACCAAAATATATTACTCTAAGGTGTGTACCTGACAAATTGTTTTAAAATTCTAGCCTGCTAACGTTGGCATGCATCAAGTACCAAAATATGACTGAGGTGTAAACCTACAAAATTAGCTAAAAAAAAGAAAAAAGCAAGCATTCGTAATGTAACAAAATAATTGACGCTGTGGTGTATACCTGCTAG
Source organism: Nerophis lumbriciformis (assembly GCF_033978685.3). NCBI lineage: Eukaryota > Metazoa > Chordata > Actinopteri > Syngnathiformes > Syngnathidae > Nerophis > Nerophis lumbriciformis. The sequence goes on along the minus strand of NC_084564.2, from coordinate 9,870,122 downwards.
ATTAGTTTAAAAGAAACTAGCATGCTAATGTTAGCATTCTTAAATGCTAACTGTAACATGCGTCAAGTACCATAATATATATCTGAGGTGTTCCCTTAAAAACTTGATCAAAATGCTAGCCTGGTAACGCTAGCATGCATCAAGTACTAAATAATAACTGAAGTGTATACCTACAAAATTAGCTTAATAAAACTAGCACACTCACATTAGCATGCTAACAGGTATCATTCGTCAAATAACAAAACACATGACGCTGAGGTGTATACCTGCTAAATTAGCTGAAAAAAAATCTAGCATGCTAAAGTTAGCATGCTAAAATGCTAACTGTAACATGCGTCAAGTACCAAAATGTATTATTCTGAGGTGTGTACCTGAAAATGTTGTCTAAAATGATAACCTGCTGTTGTTATCATGTATCGAGTACCAAAATATGACTTCGGTCTATACAGACAAAAGTAGCTTAAAAAATCTGGCATGCTCACGTTAGCATGCTAACAGGTATCATTTTGTCAAGTAACAAAATATTTGACACTGAAGTGTATACCTATTAAATTAGCTAAAAAAGGAGAGCATGCTAAAATGCTAACCGTAACATGCGTCAAGAACCAAAATATGTTACTCTAAGGTGTGTACCTGACAAATTGTTTTAAAATTCTAGCCTGCTAACGTTAGCATGCATCAAGTACCAAAATATGACTGAGGTGTAAACCTACAAAATTAGCTAAAAAAAAAAAAAAAAGCAAGCATTCGTAATGTAACAATATAGTTGACGCTCTGGTGTATACTTGCTAGATTAGTTTAAAAGAAACTAGCATGCTAATGTTAGCATTCTAAAATGCTAACTGTAACATGCGTCAAGTACCATAATATATATCTGAGGTGTGTACCTAAACATTTTGTTTAAAATGCTAGCCTTGCTGTTGTTAGCATGTATCAAGTACCAAGATATGACTCGGTGTATACCTAACAAAATTGGCTTAATAAAGCTAGCATACTCACATTAGCATGCTAACAGGTATCATTCGTCAAATAACAAAATACATGACGCTGAGGTGTATACCTGCTAAATTAGCTGAAAAAAATCTAGCATGCTAAAGTTAGCCAGATAAAATGCTAACTATAACATGCGTCAAGTACCAAAATATATTACTCTATCAAATCCGTTTAAAATGCTAGCCTGCTAACGTTAACATGCTTTAAATACCGAATTATTACTGAGGTGAATACTTACAAAATTAGCTTAATAAAACTAGCATACTCACATTAGCATGCTAACAGGTACCATTCGTCAAATAACAAAATACATGACGCTGAGGTGTATACCTGCTAAATTAGCTGAAAAAAATCTAGCATGCTAAAGTTAGCCAGATAAAATGCTAACTGTAACATGCGTCGAGTGCTGAAATATATTACTCTATCAAATCCGTTTAAAATGCTAGCTTGCTAACGTTAACATGCTTTAAATACCGAATTATTACTGAGGTGAATACTTACAAAATTAGCTTAATAAAACTAGCATACTCACATTAGCATGCTAACAGGTACCATTCGTCAAATAACAAAATACATGACGCTGAGGTGTATACCTGCTAAATTAGCTGAAAAAAATCTAGCATGCTAAAGTTAGCCAGATAAAATGCTAACTGTAACATGTGTCGAGTACCGAGATATATTATTCTATCAAATCCGTTTAAAATGCTAGCCTGCTAACGTTAACATGCTTTAAGTACCCAATTATTACTGAGGTGAATACCTACAAAATTAGCAGGAAAAAAAAGCTAGCATGCTAACAGCAATTTTAAGTCTCATATTAATATTGTCAATCGTCATTCAAGTGTAAAAGGAAGCTAAAACGTCAAATCCCTCGTAGCTTTAAAATGGACGCGTTGACCAAATGAAAACGTCTAATATGGCGCGTGTTAATACTAGTTAATATAACAATTAGGGATGATGTTTGATAAGAAATTGTTGAGTTCGAGCCCATTATCGAATCCTCTTATTGAACCGATTCCTTATCGATTCTCTTATCGAATCCAGATAGGTTGTTGTATATGGAAAAAAACACAATATTTGGTTTAACAAAAGCTCACTTTTATTTTATAAGAAAAAAATAAAATAAAATAAATAAATAAATATTGACTGTTACCCCCCTAAAAAAAAAAAAAATTAAAATATTGACTGTTGTTACCCAAAGTATATTAAGTGGGATTTTTTAGAAAAACAAATATATACAGTAACATAAAAACAACCTGTCTCTGTGATTACTATAGGTGTATAAATAATAATATAGTGTTAAATAAAATCAGTCCCTTGGGCACAAAACTGAAAATAATACAGCTCTCCAAAAAGTGCACTTCTGCTGCTATTGGAACATACTAACTACACACTATGACACTAAGAACACCAGTCATCAATCAACAATTATTCTTCCAAAAAATTATTTCGATGGTGGAAAAACACGACTGGCAACCATTTTAAGTCCTCAAAACATCCATTGAAACAGTGCACAAAAATCGTTTAGTATCAAATTTAACCACTTTCCACCTTAATATTGAGTTACATAAACAAGTTAAACAGTTTACTTACAGACTTATATTTTCCAAGGCTTGTAAGAGCTAACACAACTTGTCTACTTCTCAATTGTCTCATGAACTTAAACTGACGTCGCCAACCCGGAAGTGCCCAAACTAATGACGCGTAGTATTTTCATATCGCCACAAGGTGTCAGTAAGAGTCTACAATCAAATGGGCATAACATTGCCGTCCCACAGGGCATTTCCTGTGGGACGGGATTCGTTCCCAGGGATTCGAATAAAGAACCAACTCTTTTTCTTTACTATAGTGGGCTCGATAACGGGAACCGGTTCTCAAAAAGGGATTCGAGTTCATGGAATCGGTTCTTTTCTTATCAAACAACCGGGAAAACCTAGTTCGAACATCATCCCTATTAACAATTACATGCACTCCCTTTAATTGTAAAAAAGATGAAAGCGTGTGCCTGGGAGGTGAGTCGCGTCACATAAACAAACACAGCTAACTTGGTTTCTAACAACTATTGCATACATCTTGTACTGAGCAGCCAGGACAGCTATCCTACACTTCCTGTTCTGGGGTTATCGTCATTTATATTTCCTTCCTTGGCAATCACTGCTAACCTTCTGTGCCGGCATGCCCCTCCCCCAGCCCCCCACAAAAAAGCCAAAGAAAAAGTCCCCCTCCAAAAAAAGGCGGTCCCCATTGAAGGACTTTGGAGGTTCCACTGTCAGGAGCGTGGTCTTGGTTGTCCTTTGTGCATGTGTGCACGTGTGTGTGACGTGATTGTGTACCCGCACAGGTCATGTGATGCACGCACCAATGCATGTGTGCGCCATGTGATCACATGACCAACAGGAGTGCACGTGCACCCCCACAAATACACATTTGTTATTATTATTATTATTATTATTATTATTAGTGTTCATCAGGTTGTTTTGTTTTTGTTGACACATTTAGATGGTCAATAATGTGTTCCAGTGTCAACATGTGGCCATCAATCAGCAGCAAGTCTGTATCAACTTTTTATAATGTTGACTTTCAGATGAGATTCAGGTTTTTATTGACCATTCTTCACCCTCATACACGTGTGGAGACAAGTCAACCACCGCAAACAAACGGGGCAAGATCTGGTCTGCCACATCCTTCAATGTGGTCTTCCATATCATTTCATGTGGCCCGTCACGTCATTTAGGGCGGTTTTCCATATCATTTAATATGGCCCATCCTGTCATTCAATGTGTCCTTCCACATCATTTAACATGGTTTTCCACGTCAATTGATGTTGCCCACCACGTCCTTCAATGTGGTGGGCAACATCATTTCCACATTATTTAATGTGGCCTTATACACATCATTTGATGTGGTTGTCCATATCATTTAAAGTGCCCTACCACGTCATTTACTGTGGTCCTCCTTGTCATTTAATCTGGCCTTCCACATCATTTAAAGTGGTTTTCCACCTCATTTAAAGTGGCCCACCCTGTCATTCAAGGTGGCCTTCCACATCATTTAACATGGTTTTCCACATCAATTGATGTTGCCCACCACGTCCTTCAATGTGGTGGGCAACATCATTTCCACATTATTTAATGTGGCCTTATACACATCATTTGATGTGGTTGTCCATATCATTTAAAGTGCCCTACTAAGTCATTTACTGTGGTCCTCCTCGTCATTTAATCTGGCCTTCCACATCATTTAAAGTGGTTTTCCACCTCATTTAAAGTGGCCCACCCTGTCATTCAAGGTGGCCTTCCACATCATTTAACATGGTTTTCCACGTCAATTGATGTTGCCCACCACGTCCTTCAATGTGGTGGGCAACATCATTTCCACATTATTTAATGTGGCCTTATACACATCATTTGATGTGGTTGTCCATATCATTTAAAGTGCCCTACCACGTCATTTACTGTGGTCCTCCTCGTCATTGAAACTGGCCTTCCACATCATTTAAAGTGGTTTTCCACCTCATTTAAAGTGGCCCACCCTGTCATTCAAGGTGACCTTCCACATCATTTAACATGGTTTTCCACGTCAATTGATGTTGCCCACCACGTCCTTCAACGTGGTTTTCCACATCATTTGATGTGGTTGTCCACATTATTTAATGTGGTCTACCACGTCATTGCCACATCATTAACGTGGTCCTCCTCGTCATTTAAGCTGGCCTTCCACATCATTTAAAGTGGTTTTCCACCTCATTTAATCTGGCCCAACACATCATTTAATGTGGTTTTCCCACATCATTTAAAATGGCCCACCCTGTCATTCAAGGTGGCCTTCCACATCATTTAACATGGTTTTCCACGCCAATTGATGTTGCCCACCACGTCCTTCAACGTGGTTTTCCACATCATTTGATGTGGTTGTCCACATTATTTAATGTGGTCTACCACTTCATTGCCATGTCATTAACGTGGTCCTCCTCGTCATTTAATCTGGCCTTCCACATCATTTAAAGTGGTTTTCCACATCATTTAATGTGGTTTTCCCACATCATTTAATGTGGCCCACCCTGTCATTCATGGTGGCCTTCCACATCATTTAACATGGTTTTCCACGTCAATTGATGTTGCCCACCACATCCTTCAACGTGGTTTTCCACATCATTTGATGTGGCTGTCCACATTATTTAATGTGGTCTACAACGTCTTTGCCACGTCATTAACGTTGTCCTCCTCGTCATTTAATCTGGCCTTCCACATCATTTAATGTGGTTTTCCCACATCATTTAATTTGGCCCACTCTGTCATTCATAGTGGCCTTTAACATAATTTACTGTGGTTTTCCACGTCATTCAATGTTGTCTTCCACATCATTTAATCTGGTTTTCCACGTCATTTAAGATGATTTTCCACATAATTCAAGTGACCCACCACATCATTTAATGTAGTCTTCCACATCATTTAACATGGTTTTCCACGTCAATTGATGTTGCCCACCACGTCCTTCAATGTGGTTGGCAACATCATTTACAGTGCTTTTCCACATTATTTAATGTGGCCTTCCACATCATTTGATGTGGTTGTCCATATGATTTAAAGTGCCCTACCACGTCATTTAATGTTGTCCTCCTCGTCATTTAATCTGGCCTTCCACATCATTTAAAGTGGTTTTCCACTTCATTAATATGGCCCAACACATCATTCAATGTTGCCTTCTACATCATTTAATGTGGTTTTCCCACATAATTTAATGTGGCCCACTCACATCATTTAACATGGTTTTCCACGTCAATTGATGTTGCCCACCACGTACTTCAACGTGGTTTTCCTCGTCATTTAATGTGGCCTTCCACATCATTTGATGTGGTTGTCCACATTATTTAATGTGGTCTACCACGTCATTGCCACATCATTGAGGTGGTCCTCCTCATCATTTATTCTGGCTTTACACATCATTTAAAGTGGTTTTCCACCTCATTTATAATGGCCCAACACATCATTCAATGTTGCCTTTCACATCATTTAATGTGGTTTTCCCACATCATTTAATGTGGCCCACCCCGTCGTTCAAGGTGGCCTTCCACATCATTTAACATGGTTTTCCACGTCAATTGATGTTGCCCGCCACGTCCTTCAATGTGGCCTTCCACATCATTTGATGTGGTTGTCCACATTATTTAATGTGGTCTACCACGTCATTGCCACGTCATTAACGTGGTCCTCCTCGTCATTTAATGTGGTTTTCCACCTCATTTAATATTGCCCACCACATCATTCAATGTTGCCTTCCACATCATTTAATGTGGTTTTCCCACATCATTTAATGTGGCCCACTCTGTCATTCATATTGGCCTTTAACATAATTTAATGTGGTTTTCCACGTCATTTAATCTGGTTTTCCACGTCATTTAAGTGGACTTCCACGTCATTTAAGATGATTTTCCACATAATTCAAGTGACCCACCACATCATTTAATGTAGTCTTCCACATCATTTAACATGGTTTTACACATCATTTGATGTTGCCCACCACGTCCTTCCACCACATTATTTAAAGTGGCCTTCCACATTATTTAATGTGGTCTTCCACATCATTTAATGTGGCCCACCCTTTCATTCAATGTGGCCTTTAACATAATTTAATGTGGTTTTCCACGTCATTCAATGTGGTCTTCCATGTCTTTTAACATGGTTTTCCCACATCATTTGATCTGGTTTTCCACGTCATTTAAGTGGCCTTCCACATCATTTAAGATGATTTTCCACATAATTCAAGTGGCCCACCACATAATTTAATGTAATCTTACACATCATTTAATTTAGTTTTCCACATCATTTGATGTTGCCCACCACGTTCTTCAATGTGGTTTTTCACATCATTTAAGGTGGTCTACCACGTCATTTAATGTGGTCCTCCACATCATTTAATCTGGCCTTCCACATCATTCAATGTGGTTTTCCCACATCATTTAAAGTAGCCCACCCTGTCATTCTAAGTGGCCTTCCACGTCATTTAACATGGTTTTCCACGTCATTCAATGTGGACTTCCACTCATTTGATTTGGTTTTTCACATCATTTAATCTGGCCTACCACATTATTTAATGTGGTCCTCCACGTCATTTAAACTGGCCTTCCACATCATTCAATGTGGTTTTCCCACATCATTTAGAGTGGCCCACCCTGTCATTCTAACCGGCCTTCCACATCAGTTAACGTGGTTTTCCACATCATTTAATATAGTCTTCCACATCATTTAATGTGGTTTTACACGTAATTTATTATGGCCTTCTACATCCTTTAATGTGGCCACCACATCATTCAACGTGGTCTTCCATATCATTTAATGTGGTTTTCCACGTCATTTAATGCGGCCCACCACGTCATTCAATGTGGTCTTCCATGTCATTTAACGTGGTTTTCCACGTCATTTAAGGTGCCCCACCATGTCCTTCAATGTGTTTTCCACATCATTTAATGTAGCCCACGACGTCATTCAATGTGGTCTTCCACATCATTTTTTAAGGTGGCCTTCCACGTCATTTAATGTGGTTTTACACGTCATTTAAAATGGCGTTCCACATCATTTAACGTGGCCCACCACGTCATTCAATGTGGTCTTTCATGTAATTATAGTGGT
>NC_084564.2:9837500-9852500 GCF_033978685.3 Nerophis lumbriciformis | reverse complement strand
ACTTATTAATGCCTTATTCGGCATGGCCTTATTATAACCCTAACCCTCTAACCCTGGCCCTAACCCTCTAACCCAGACCTGGGCAAATGAAGGCCCGGGGGCCACATGCGGCCCGTTAAGCTTTTCAGTCTGGCCCACCGGACATTCCCAAATTATATTTTTTTAGATCTTTAAGATGTAAAGTGTAGCTGCCATTATGATGTACAGTGATGTTTTCTAATGATCGTAAGTCTTGAACTATGCAAAGTATTTCAATGGTCGGAAACTGCGCTTATGGATGATATACTAGTTACTATGGTAATCTAATTAGTTACTATGATCATCTATTTAGTTACTATGGTCATCTACGTCACAGCAGCTCAGACGAGGCACCAAGCAGTGTGGGCGGGAAGCGTTTCCACAGACGCGGAAGGAGCTTTTCACAACAAAGTTCTAAAGCTTAGTGATATATCAGATTGTAGGTGGGTTTATTTTGTACCCTTCACGTTCATATTGCACTGTTTGTTGCATTTTTGTTGCGTTTCACTTGATATGTCGATGGAAAGGGGGCGTGACATTCATATGTTGTCGATATTCAGTGTTTTATCATTCATAGAAAAAAAATAAAATTCCATTCCGTTTTATAAGGCGGTCTGTCATAACGTTTTTAGCATTCAATCAGACATTATTGTGACGTTTTGTATTAGTGTCCGTAAAAATAGATATACCGGCCCCAAGACACATTTCTTTCTCGAAATGTGGCCCCGGAGTCAAAATAATTGCCCAGGCCTGGTCTAACCCTAACCAAATAACTCTAAATTAAGTCTTTGTTACTTAGAATATGTTCCCCTAGTGTCCAAAAAACTCTAAATTAAGTCTTTGTTACTTAGAATATGTTCCCCTAGTGTCCAAAAAACTCTAAATTAAGTCTTTGTTACTTAGAATATGTTCCCCTAGTGTCCAAAAAACTCTAAATTAAGTCTTTGTTACTTAGAATATGTTCCCCTAGTGTCCAAAAAACTCTAAATTAAGTCTTTGTTACTTAGAATATGTTCCCCTAGTGTCCAAAAAACTCTAAATTAAGTCTTTGTTACTTAGAATATGTTCCCCTAGTGTCCAAAAAACTCTAAATTAAGTCTTTGTTACTTAGAATATGTTCCCCTAGTGTCCAAAAAACTCTAAATTAAGTCTTTGTTACTTAGAATATGTTCCCCTAGTGTCCAAAAAACTCTAAATTAAGTCTTTGTTACTTAGAATATGTTCCCCTAGTGTCCAAAAAACTCTAAATTAAGTCTTTGTTACTTAGAATATGTTCCCCTAGTGTCCAAAAAACTCTAAATTAAGTCTTTGTTACTTAGAATATGTTCCCCTAGTGTCCAAATAACTCTAAATTAAGTATTTTTTACTTAGAATATGTTCCCCTAGTGTCCAAATAACTCTAAATTAAGTATTTTTTACTTAGAATATGTTCCCCTAGTGTCCAAAAAACTCTAAATTAAGTCTTTGTTACTTAGAATATGTTCCCCTAGTGTCCAAAAAACTCTAAATTAAGTCTTTGTTACCGTACTTAGAATATGTTCCCCATACTAAAGTGTTACCAAAAACATATAACTTTGTCTTGAATTTGAAAAAAAACCCCATAATTTTATTTTTCACTAAAGAAGGGTTCGGTGAATGCGCATATGAAACTGGTGGGGTTGGGTACCTCCAACAAGGTTAAGAACCACTGCTTTAGGAGTTATGTTTGAATACATTTGTGTTGCTTTTTTTCCGCATTATCTCAGGATTCTAAGAACATTACAGTCATATAGAGTTAAAAAAAAAAAAAAAAAAAAAGGGTATCTTTGCAAACCTTACAAAAGATAAGTTTTCTAGTAAAACTCACAAAAATACAATATTCCAGCATTATCAAATCAAATCAAATCAACTTTATTTATAAAGCACATTTAAAATTTACCACAGGGGTAGCCAAAGTGCTGTACAATGGGCAGGTTAAAAGATAATACGAGTACCGAGCAAACACAACACAACACAAACAAAACACGATAAAAAATAAATAAATAAAATAGAATACATGAAAACATAAATACAGGTTCACAGCAGGTGTATTATGGGGCGCCTTTGCAGGATGGATATCACTCAGTGTTAAAAGCCATGGAATAAAAGTATGTTTTTAAGAGAGATTTAAAAACAGGAAGAGAGGAGGCTTGTCTAATACTCAGAGGTAGGTCGTTCCAGAGCTTGGGAGCAGCAACGGCGAAAGCTCTGTCACCTCTAAGCTTCAGCCTTGTGTCAGGGACCGTCAACAGCAGCTGATCGGCTGATCTTAAGGATCGGGTGGGGCAGTAAGGCTGAAGGAGGTCGGAGAGATAGGTTGGCGCGAGGTTGTTTAGACATTTAAAAACAAATAAAAGGAGTTTAAAATTTATTCGATAACGCACAGGGAGCCAGTGAAGGGACGCTAAAATAGGGGTGATGTGCTCACGTCTGCGGGTCTGTGTTAGCAGACGAGCAGCAGAGTTCTGCACGAGCTGCAGGCGGGCGAGGGAGGCCTGGCTAATGCCTACATACAGGGCATTGCAGTAGTCAAGACGAGTCGAGATAAAGGCGTGGATTAATTTCTCGAGATCATGTCCTGATAGAAGCGGTTTCACTTTCGCTATTATTTTATCGCATTATTAGACATTTTGCATGTTTGGATTAAGAGTTATGTTTGAATACATTTTTTATTGCTTTTTTCGCTTTACCTCAGGATTCTAAAAACATTACTGTCATATTGAGTAAAAAACTATTTTCTGTGTTTGCAAGCCTTAAAACAAGCATATGTTTCTATTAAAACTCAAAAAGATACATTATTTCAGGCATTATTAGCCATTTTGCATGTTTGGTTTAGGAGTTATGTTTAATTAACTGTCATATTGAGTGTGACAGTTCTACTGTCATATTGAGTAATAACTATTTTTTTGTATTTGCAAAACTTACAAAAGCACCTGACTGACTGAGACTGGGACTTTTATTAGTAGATTGCACAGTTCAGTACATATTCCGTACAATTGACCACTCAATGGTAACACCCCAATAAGTTTTTCAACTTGTTTAAGTCGGGGTCCACGTTAATCAATTCATGGTACAAATATATACTATCAGCATAATACAGTCATCACACAAGTTAATCATCAGAGTATATACATTGAATTATTTACATTATTTACAATCCGGGGGGTGGGATGTGGAGGGGGTTAGGTTTGCTTCAGTCATCAACAATTATATCATCAGAGAAATGGACATTGAAACAGTGTAGGTCTGACTTGGTAGGATATGTACAACAAGCAGTGACATAGTGAGCTCAGAAAGCATAATAACAAGTATATACTTTGATTAATTACACTCCGGGGAGGTGGGATGTGGTGGGGGGAGGGTGTTAGTATAGGGTTGTAGTTGCCTGGAACCTGATTCCAGTAAAACTCACAGATACATTATCACAAGCATTTTCTAGACATTTTGCATGTTTGGTTTAAGAGTTATGTTTGAATACATTTTTATTGCTTCTTTCACATTGTCCACCGTGGGAATCTAACGATATGAACATTCCATATCACGGTTATTGCGACTAAAATGATCACGGTTATCATTAATATCAAAATCAAAATAATTTTATCGTCATTGTCAGTGAGCGTTCACAAACAAGGATTTTTTTTCCGGTGCTTCGCGAAACGTCAACATAACCAACATGAAAATATCATTTAAGAATAAAACGAAATTAAATAAAATAAGAATATGAGTAAAATATCTACTTTCTGTGTACACACGAGTGACGTATCATGGAATTGTTCAATGTGCTCTAAAAGGACTTATACACAGACTGAAATACGTTTGACCAAGTTTTATTCAAAAATAAATAAACACGCAATACTTTTTCCATGGCAGAAAAAACACTGAAATATAGTTGTAACTTCTGTAGAGCCATATTATTTTGTTTTTAGTGTTTAATTATGTTTATCTTCCTCCATTTTAATTTGTTTTGGAGTGTTACTCAATTTTGGGTGTAAAATTAACGGGTGTTGTTTGTATCGTGCGTTGTATTTGTGTTAGCATTCAAGCTAGCTAGCCATTCTCCAGGAAAAGAGCAGTATCGCCGTGACTTTTTCAAAGTGTCAATCGCGGTTTTACGATAAGGACGATTAAAAAAAATCAAATACTAGCCGTCTGGAATTTTACTGCGGTTAATCATTACTACGATAATTGTTACATCTAGGTCAGGGGTCGGCAACCTTTACCAGTCAAAGAGCCATTTTGACCAGTTTCACAAATTATAGAAAACAATGGGAGCCGCAAATTTTTTTTTGACATTTTAAATGAAATAACACTGCATACAATTTTTTTTTTTTGGATTTGTGCTATGTATAAACCAGGGGTCTCAGACACGCTGCCCACACCTTTATGTGGAATTTGAAAGATGGTGCGGCACGCAGGTTTTAAATGAATGGCGCTTGACAGCGTCATGCGTGCCGTGATGGTTCAGCATATAGCACCCACTACAGCCAGCGTGCCTGATCGGCCACACGTTGTATGGGGCTTCCGCTTGCTCACGTAGGTGACAGCAAGGCATACTTGGTCAACAACCACACAGGTCACACTGACGGTGGCGGTATAAAAAAAAACTTTAACACTCTTACTAATAATGCGCCACACTGTGAACCCACACCAAACAAGAATGACAAACAAATTTCGGGAGAACATCTGCACCGTAACACAACATAAACACAACAGGACAAATACCCAGAATCCCATGCAGCCCTAACTCTTCCGGGATACATTATACACCCCCGCTACCAAACCCCGCCCACCTCAACCGACGCACAGGAGGGGGGGGGGGGGGGGGGGGTGTTGATGTGTGAGGGAGCAGGGTTGGGGTGGGGGCGGGGTTTGGTGGTAGCAGGGGTGTATAATGTAGCCCGGAAGAGTCAGGGCTGCATGGGATTCTGGGTGTTTGTTCTGTTGTGTTTATGTTGTGTTAAGGTGCAGATGTTCTCCCGAAATGTGTTTGTCATTCTTGTTTGGTTTTGATTCAAAGTGTGGCGCATTATTAGTAAGAGTGTTAAAGTTGTTTTATATGACCACCGTCAGTGTAACCTGTGTGGCTGTTGACCAAGTATGCCTTGCTGTCACGGACGTGTGCAAGCAGAAGATGTATATTGTATAACAAGTGTTGGGCTGGCACGCTGTTAATACAGATTGTAGAGGGCGCCAAATGTTGTACCATCATGGCACGCCCTTATTATAGCCATAAGGGTGAAAATCGGTGAATATTAATCCCGGGAGTTTTCTGCGAGAGGCACTAAAATCCGGAAGTCTCACGGGAAAATTGTGGGATTCAGCAAGTAAGCTGCTGAGCCACATCAGAGTGATCAAAGAGCCGCATGCGGCTCCGGAGCCGCGGGTTGCCGACCCCTGATCTAGGGTTGTACGATACACCCAGACTATAAAGTACCGCAGTACTAATTAATTAAAAAAGGTATACTGTTTTTTTCCAAATACAGGTACTTTTTTTTATCGTCAGAAAATATTTTGTCTTTTTTATTGTTTATAAAGTCAGGAAATATGTCCCTGGACACATGAGGACTTTAATTATGACCAATGTATGATCCTGTAACTACTTGGTATCGGATTGATACCCAAATGTGTAGTATCAGCCAAAACTAATGTAAAGCATCAAACAAGAGAAGAATTAGTGATTATTACATTTAAACAGAAGTGTAGATAGAACATGTTAAAACAGGAAGAGATCAGTAAATGAACAAGTAGATGAATAATGTGGACAAAATAATAGGTGTATAAATGACACAATATGTTACTGCATATGTCAGCAGACTAAATTAGGAGCCTTTTTTTGTCTACAAGTTGTCAAGTATGTTCAACATCTTATTTCATGACAACATTCTTCTTTGATTGCAATAATAAACATATGTTTATGTATCATAACATTTATAGTTAAAATAAAGACAATAATGACATTTTATGTGGTCCCATTTGTATTTAAAAGTATCAAAATATATTTTGGTACTGATACCAAAATATTGGTATCAGGACAACCCTAGTTTTTTACATCCCTATTACTAGTGATGTGATGTGCAATACCAGTGGTGTTTAGTAATATACAGTATGTATATGTATTAATATATATATATTAGGGGTGTAACGGTACACACAAATTTTGGTTCGGTACGTACCTTGGTTTAGAGGTCACGGTTCGGTTCATTTTCGGTACAGTAAGAAAACAACAAAATATACATTTTTGGGTTATTTATTTACCAAATTTGCAAAATCTTCCACCAAAAATATTTTTCTTAGTGGAATATTTGATGTGAAGTAATGGGAACCTTGGATAGGTCAATAATTCATAATAACATTGATTTTGATTAAATTTTATGTTTTGAGCAATGACAGTTTGAAAGAAAAAAAACAGCTTTGTTTTATTAGTCAACATTGCAACTTTTTCTAAATTACATTTCAACTTTAAGCTTTTTTATTTCACTTTTGTTATGTTTTTGTTTATTTTAATAGTATTTTTAGAATGAACCGTGGGCCTTTAAAACATTAGCTGTGGGCCGCAAATAAAGTTAAAGTTAAAGTACCAATGATTGTCACACACACACACGAGGTGTGGTGAAATTTGTCCTCTGCATTTGACCCATCCCCTTGTTCACCCCCTGAGAGGTGAGGGGAGCAGTAGGCAGCAGCGGTGCCGCGCCCGGGAATCATTTTTGGTGAAATGGCCTTCGGGGTTGAGGTGGGCGGGGCTGAGGAGGTGGGGGGTTTATATTGTAGCGTCCCGGAAGAGTTAGTACTGCAAGGGGTTCTGGGTATTTGTTCTGTTGTGTTACGGTGCGGATATTGTCCCGAAATGTGTTTGTCATTCTTGTTTTGTGTGGGTTCACAGTGTGGCGCATATTTGTAACAGTGTTATACGGCCACCCTCAGTGTGACCTGTATGGCTGTTGACCAAGTATGACTTGCATTTACTTGTGTGTGTGAAAAGCCGTAGATATTATGTGATTGGGCCGGCACGCAAAGGCAGTGCCTTTAAGGTTTATTGGCGCTCTGTACTTCTCCCTACGTCCGTGTACACAGCGGCCTTTTAAAAAGTCATACATTTTACTTTTTGAAACCGATACCGATAATTTTGAAATCGATTCCGATAATTTCCGATATTACATTTTAAAGCATTTATCGGCCTATAATATTGGACTGCCGATATTATCGGACATCTCTAATATTTACTTTTCTAATGTAAATATGTACAGCATATATAGATCATCCACACAATTATTTTTTTTAAATCGATTTTTGATTTATTTTGAATCGATGAAGAATCGTTACAAGTAAGATTCAATCCACCAAACATCCAACATTGACACATTGTTCACTAGTTTACGTTTTTGTCAATGATATACATTATCTGAAATAACTAAAAGTATTGTTACTACGATGCGAGAATATCACAGCACAGACACGTGGTATCGGCGGTGTCGACATTTCAGTATGGGTCCGCACATCACTTCCTGTTACAGTGCATAAAAGTGTATTAAAAACATTCTGGTCATATGCTAGCACAACATGTGTGCTGTTTCCATGGTAACCAGGATGGCACCGTGCAAGGAGAAAAGACACGTTCAGGTGTACTGAATGAAAGTGGGAATGTTTGGGTCCCGGGGGGTGCACGGCAGGAGCGGATTCCTCCCGCTCGTCAGCCATGTTGGGACTTGTTTCTGCCGCTCGCTGGCGTCCTCTCGCCTCCAAAGGCATGACTGAGGACGAGTGGCGTCCATTGTTGTGGGAGGGGCTGTGGTGTGTTCAAGTAAAGTTCAAAATGAAGTACCAATGATTGTCACACACACACTAGGTGTGGCGAAATTATTCACTGCATTTGACCCTTGATCACCCAATGGGAGGTGAGGGGAGCAGTGAGCAGCAGCGGTGGCCACGCCCGGGAATCATTTTTGGTGATTTAACCCCCAATTCCAACCTTGGATGCTGAGTGCCCAGCAGGGAGGTAATGGCTCCCATTTTTATAGTTTTTGGTAATGTCCCTCCTAAAAGGGCTGTGACCATTCATCCAGTCGTGCAATTAGAAAAAAGATTTGGTTTAAATTCCCTCGCTTCGATTAATCGTCAGAGTGTACGAGTTTAAAAAAATCCAGACGCAAACATCTTTTTTAATGTCAGTGTTGATGATCTGCATTTCTTAATACAAAGGAATGTTTTCCCTAAAACAAGCATTGAGACTACAAAATGTGTCGATTAATGGAACCAATGAATCCAGTGGTTCTCAAACTTTGTCCACCAAGTAACATGTCAGAAAACACTCGCCTCTCCAAGTACCACCATAATGAGCAACTTTAAAATACAGTAGCACTCCGAGGTACTTGAACTCCTCCACATGGGGCAAGATATCTTCCCCAACCCGGAGATGGCACTCCACCCTTTTCCGGGCGAGAACCATGGACTCGGACACGGAGGTGCTGATTCTCATCCCAGTCGCTTCACACTGGGCTGCGAACCGTTCATCTGGCCAGGATCTTCAGAATCAATATTGTTATGAATTATTGACATATTTAAGGCTCCAATTACTTCACATCAGATATTCCACTTTGAAATATTTTCTGTAGAAAGAATTGCCTATTTTGTGTTTTTCATATCAAAACTAAGTTTCGTCTGACTAAAAGGGCATAAAAATAAAAATAAACTAACGGTTAGATGAATTGTTAAAAGTAAAAGAAAAAAGCCAAATGTCCTTTTGGGTAATGTTGACATTTTCAGTGCCAGCAAAGGAATTGACTCAAAAAAACGCTCCAACATAAGTAAATATAGCTCCACTTTTCCGAAAATGCAACGGCTTGATGCTAATATACATTGGCTTTGCTATTTGCATGCTACTTATTAGCATTAGCGATTTTACATGGCGATTTCAACACCTCCATATTTGTTAATGAGAACTTCAACTAGATGCACGTTATAATCAAACAGCTGCTGCGTAATAAGTAGGAGTGTCAAAAACAATCCATCTTCGAATGAATCACAACTCTTATTTGTAACGATTCTTAATTGATTAAAAAAAAATCTAAAATGTATTAATTTTTATTTAAAAAAATTGAACCTGTCCTGTCCAGTCACTCAGACAAACCATATTGTTGATGTATATGATCATATCTGCAGTACACATTTAGAGCTGTTTATCTATTTTATGGAGGAATGTAGTTAATCATAGAACTAATTTTTCTTTGAGAAAAAGGACATATTACAAAAAAACATGACAAAAAAACGTATAATAGATGAATAGATCTGAAGTCGATCTAGACACTTAAGTGTTGAAATGAAAAAAAAGTATGACCTATTTTTAACACTTTTATGAGCGGGACCCTTTTGGATCCCCAATAATTTGTGTTTTTTTGTTTTTAAACTGTCATTGTTTGAAAAATATTAATGAATTAAAATCGCTGTCATGAATTATTGACTTATTTAAGGCTCCAACTACTTCACATTAAAAAAAACCCGCTTAGGAATATTTTTTTGGAGAAAATATTGCATATTTTGTGTGTTTGCCATATAAAAACAGTTTTCAAAAAGGGCATAAAATAAACAAAAATTATGAAAAAAACCCCCATCTTATAATAGATGGATAGATCTGAAGTCGATTTAGAGACTCAAGTGTTGAAATGAAAAAAATGTATTACTTGTTTTTAACACTTTTATGAGTGGGACCCTTTTGGATCCCCAATAATTTTAGTGTCTTTTTTTTAATTTATTTTTGTAACTATCATTGTTTAAAATATTAATGAATTAATATTTTAAAATTCGCTATTAGAGGCTCCAATTACTTCACATATAAAAATCCACTCTGAAATATTTTTTGGAGAAAATATTGCATATTTTTGTGTTTGCCTTATAAAAAACTGTTTTCTTTGACAAAAAAGACATAAAATAAACAAAAAACATGAAAAACAAAAAATTATAATAGACGGACAGATCTGAAGTCGATCTCGAGACTAAAGTGTTGAAAAAAAAATGTATTACTTACTTTTAACACATTTATGAGTGGGACCCTTTTGGATCCCCAATCATTTTAGTTTTTTTTTTTTAATTGTTTTTTTAAACTGTCATTGTTTGAAAAATATTAATGAATTAAAATTGCTGTCATGAATTATTGACCTATTTAAGGCTCCAATTACTTCACATATAAAAATCCACTCTGAAATATTTTTTGGGGAAATATTGCATATTTTTGTGTTTGCCATATAAAAAACTGTTTTCTTTGACAAAAAGGACATAAAATAAACAAAAAATATGGAAAAAAAATTATAATAGATGTTAGATCAGAAGTCGATCTCGAGACTAAAGTGTTGAATGAGAAAAAAAATTATTGACTTATTTTTAACACTTTTACGAGTGGAACCCCAATAGTTTTAGTGTTTTTTTTTTCAACTATCATTGTTTAAAATATTAATGAATAAAATTGCGTTTATGAATTATTGACCTATTTAAGGCTCCAATTACTTCACATATAAAAATCCCTCTGAAATATTTTTTGGGGAAAATATTGCATGTTTTGTGCGTTTGCCATCTAAAACAAACACATTTTCTTTGACAAAAAGGACATAAAATAAACAAAAAATATAAAACAAAACAAAAAACAATAACTTAAAAATAGATGGATAGATCGGAAGTTGATCTCGAGACTTAAGGGTTGAAAAAAAAATGTATGACTTATTTTTAACACTTTTATGAGTGGGACCCTTTTGGATCCCCAATAATTTTAGTGTCTTTTTTTAATTTTTTATTTTACTATCATTGTTTAAAATATTAATTAATTCAATTTGCTATTAGAGGCTCCAATTACTTCACATATAAAAATCCACTCTGAAATTTTTTTGATGAAAATATTGCATATTTTTGTGTTTGCCTTATAAAAATACAGTTTTATTTGACAAAAAGGACATAAAATAAACAAAAAACATGAAAAAAAAAATTATAATAGACGGACAGATCTGAAGTCTAGCTCGAGACTAAAGTGTTGACATTTTTTTTTAAATGTATGATTTACTTTTAACACATTAATGAGGGGGACCCTTTTGGATCCCCAATCATCTTATTTTATTTTTTTAATTTTATTTTTTTTAACCATCATTGTTTAAAATATTAATGAATAAAATTGTGTTTATGAATTATTGACCTATTTAAGGCTCCAATTACTTCATATATAAAAATCCACTCTGAAATATTTTTAGGGGAAATATTGCCTATTTTGTGCGTTTGCCATATAAAAAAACTAAATTTTCTTTGACAAAAAGGTCATAAAATAAACAAAAAATATGAAAAAACAAAACAAAACCAATAACTTTAAAATAGATGGATAGATCTCAAGTTGATCTCGAGACTTAAGTGTTGAAATAAAAAAAAATGTATGACTTGTATTTAACACTTTTATGAGTGGGACTCTTTTGGATCCCCAAGAGTTTTAGTGTTTTTTTTTTAACTATTATTGTTTAAAATATTAATGAATAAAATTGTGTTTATAAATTATTGACCTATTTAAGGCTCCAATTACTTCACATATAAAAATCCACTCTGAAATATTTTTTGGGGAAAATATTGCATATCTTTGTGTTTGCCTTATAAAAAAAACAGTTTTATTTAACAAAAAGGACATAAAATAAACAAAAAACATGAAATTTTTTTTTTATAATAGACGGACAGATCTGAAGTCTAGCTCGAGACTAAAGTGTTGAGATTTTTTTTTAATGCATGACTTACTTTTAACACATTTATGAGTGGGACCCTTTTGGATCCCCAATTATTTTTTATTTTTTTATTTTTTTTCAACTATCATTGTTTAAAATATTAATGAATAAAATTGTGTTTATAAATTATTGACCTATTTAAGGCTCCAATTACTTCATATATACAAATCCACTCTGAAATATTTTTTAGGGAAAATATTGCATATTTTGTGCATATAAAAAAAACTACATTTTTTTGGACAAAAAGGACATAAAATAAACAAAAAAATATGAAATCCCCCCCCCCCCCCCCCCCCCCCCCCAAAAAAAAAAACCAATAACTTAAAAATAGATGGATAGATCTGAAGTTGATCTCGAGACTTAAGTGTTGGAATAAAAAAAGAATTATGACTTATTTTTAACACTTTTATGAGTGAAACACAAAAACACAAATTCTTGGAGATCCAAAAGATCTCCAAGAATTTGTGTTTTTTTAACTGTCATTGTTTAAAAATGTTAATGAATTAAAATCACCAATATGAATTATTGACCTATTTAAGGCTCCAATTGTCTGTTTGCCAAAAAAACGGGGTTTTGACAAAAAGGGCATAAAACCGAAACAAATAATACCTTTATTTTTGACAGATTGACCTGAGTTTGATCTCGAGATTTAAAGTAGCAGTAGAGTGGAAAAACAAATTGCCTCTATATCAAATCCAATCCACTTTATTTATATAGCACATTTAAACAACAAAAATGTTTCCAAAATGCTGCACAAAAATATTAACAACAGGATTCAAATACTATCCTTAGCTTCATAGCTCTATTGAAGTTATTATCATGTATGTCTGATTTTTGACACCAAAAAACTTCCAAAGTTTGCGAGTAAATAGATATGATCAAAATAGTATCAATGTCACAGAGATTCCCGAGCCATTTTGAAAGATAATGAGGAAGCCAGTCCGTGACTTAGAGGAGGAACCACAGGTCCCTTCCCCATCAACAACAATGCTAATCAAGCAGACTTTGTGAGAGCCAACGACGATTACTTTGGGAAAAAGTATGACCTTATATTTTTGAGCCCGGACACAAAAGAGTATGAGAAATAAGTTTTAGAAGCTAAGTACTAAATGGATGTAGCTTTATTGAAACACTATAGCATTAGCAACATTGCTAAACATACAAAACAACCATTTTAAACAATAATAAAACTTACTGTAATATTTCCACTCTCGCTGGGATGCCGACCGACGGGCCGCTCACATAATTCCGTTTAGATGAAGAATCAATCACAATCCTCACCAAGGGCTAAAAAAAAAGTCGCCGCTACTAGCGTCTATTTCGCCATCTCGGGGGATGTGAAAGTGGACCAGCCTGTCGGTCCATGGCCACATGTGTCTCTGTACCTCGGTTTAGAGGGCACAGTTCGGTTCATTTTCGGTACAGTAAGAAAACAACAAAATATACATTTTTGGGTTATTTATTTACCAAATTTGCAAAATCTTCCACCAAAAATATTTTTCTGAGTGGAATATTTGATGTGAAGTAATGGGAACCTTGGATAGGTCAATAATTCATACTAACATTGATTTTGATTCAATATTATGTTTTGAGCAATGACAGTTTGAAAGAAAAAAAAACAGCTTTGTTTTATTAGTCAACATTGCAACTTTTTCTAAATTACATTTAACCTTTAAGCTTTTTTATTTCACTTTTGTTATGTCTTTGTTTATTTTAGTAGTATTTTTAGAATGTGCCGTGGGCCTTTAAAACATTAGCTGTGGGCCGCAAATGGCCTCCGGGGCACACTTTTGACACCCCTGCTATAGATAGTAAAAAATTAAATGTGATAAATCTATGGATAAAAAGCCGAGCCTGGCGACGCATGCGCGTTTATCATAACTCTCTCTCTCTCTCTCTCTGTCTCTGCCCCTCCCTCACCAATGCTGCTGCGCGCACAATTTGTTTTGTTTTCAACCCCTTCTTAACCCTGAACGTACATTGAAAATACACGCAACCCTAACTCAAAATGCCGGACATTTGAGGCATTTAAGAAACTCCGCCCTGACAGCCCCGCAAAAGAGGACATGTCCGGTGAAAAGAGGACGTATGGTCAGTCTAGCCTAGCCCGTTAGTTGCTAGCATGCCGTGTGTTGTGCCTCGGTGTGCATTGTTTACACAACGTGCGTTACGCTACTTAATATGTCCGTGTGGAAACTCGTTCGGTACACCTCCGAACCGGACCGAAATCCCCGTACCGAAACGGTTCGATACAAATACACGTACCGTTACACTTCTAATGAATTATAATCTAGAATTTATTTTAGCAAGTTTGAGACCAGGCAGAAGCAGCCACCGGCTCAGTGTGTCAACAATAGCAGCGTAAGCTAGCATTAGCTCACTGCTATCCATGCGACGCTAAAATAGTCTGTCTGCGTTAGCGCTTATAATAACAATATAACAATATCACTCATATTTAGTTAATTTTCAGGTCACGACATGTAAATGGAATATTGGCACTTTCCGGGTGTTTTTAGAGAGTATAATAAGAGGACCCTTTGTTGATTCAATTGTTTGCTATTTATTTACCATTTAGAATGCATAAAAACGTGTGTTCTTGTCTTATATAAGGATTGTGAATGATAAACACCACATCTCTTTCCAATGTTGTTGTATTTCCAGTATGACTGATCTAATAATATGGTCAGAGTGCAGAGGTGTTACTACCGTGATGTAGAATCTACGGGAATATTCAAAATGGCAGACTGAATGTGTGGCATTTTGTGATCTTTAAAGGGTATTTTCACGTACTCTGCGGTTTGTAAATACAGTTGGATATAGGCTCCAGCGCCCCCCGCGACCCCAAAGGGAATAAGCGGTAGAAAATGGATGGATGGATGGTTTAATGCAGTGTTTTTCAACCTTTTTTGAGCCAAGGCACATTTTTTGCGTTTAAAAAATCCGGAGGCACACCACCAGCAGAAATCATTAAAAAAACGAAACTCAGTTGACAGTAAAAAGTCGTCGTCGCAATTGTTGGATATGACTTTAAAGCATAACCAAGCATGCATCACTATAGCTCTTGTCTCAAAGTAGGTGTACTGTCACCACCTGTCACATCACACCCTGACTTATTTTGACTTTTTTGCTGTTTTCCTGTGTGTAGTGTTTTAGTTCTTGTCTTGCGCTCCTATTTTGGTGGCTTTTTCTCTTTTTATTGGTATTTTCCTGTAGCAGTGTCATG
>NC_084564.2:9825000-9832500 GCF_033978685.3 Nerophis lumbriciformis | reverse complement strand
ATTTAATAATCATTCCTTTACAAATATACATGTTCTTAAAGGGGAACTGCACTTTACATTTTTTTATTTTGCCTACGGTTCACAATTTTTAATGTAAAACAAGAAGGCATATCTTTTTTATGCATTTTAAATCATTAATAAACATTAGCAACAATACTCCATTTACATGTCGTGACCTGAGAATTAACCAAGTATATTAATTTACTTACTTATTAATTAATATAAGTCGCCAATCTATTTTTAGCGGCCATGTGATCACAGAGAGCTGACTAGCTTATGCTGCTACTGTATATTGACATATTGAGCTGCTGCATCGCCTCTGAGTTGGTGAAAGTTAATTCTAGATGATAAATCATGCCTCTCACTTGGATAGTAGAAGGTTGTGAACATAAACCCACAAGTTGGTCAACTTTGACATCCAACTTAGACCTGGAGATGGCGAGTACACAAACGTTTTTTTATACCATGCGTGAGGATCGTGATTAATTCTTCATCTAAACGGGAAGATATAAACATCCCATCTGTCTTTATCCCAGTGATAGTAAACATTGTACAGTAAGTGATGTTTTATTCTGTTTGTTTATCTTGTTTAGCACTTAGCAATAATGCTACTTGCTGGATCGGCTAATCACTCAGCTTCTAAAACTTGTAGATCATCCTCCTTATATTCAGGCTCAAAAATAGAAGTTCCTGGCTCATCATTCGTCCCAAAGTAGTCTGTGTTGTCTCTCATCGAGTCTGCCATGACGAGTTGTGTTGTTGTTGTTGTTGAAGGGAAAATAAAACATTTAGTAAAGCTTGAAACTTTTTTTTTTAATCCTTTTTATGATGTTGCCCTTGTTTTAATTCACCTATTTTTTGTACCGTGCTTTGTGATTTTATCTGTGAAAATCACTTTAAAAATAAAATGTACCCTGTAAACGCTCCTTCATGGTCATGTTCTGTGTGTCCTCGCAGTCCGTAAAGATGTGCGCGTCAAGAAGATGTACAGCGGCTCCATGCGCATCACCAACCAGGTCTTTGAGGTCGCCTACGAGAACTCCAACAGTTCCGAGTTCAAGGCGCTGGCCAAGCAGGTCAAGTCGCAGGTAAGGCTGCCACACAACCACTTGTCATGGTCCCCCAACATACTGGCGTCCATCTTGTGCCCCCGTCACACTTTTGTCCATCTTGTGCCCCCGTCACACTTTTGTCCATCTTGTGCCCCCGTCACACTGGTGTCCATCTTGTGTCCCCGTCGTCACACTTTTGTCCATCTTGTGCCCCCGTCACACTGGTGTCCATCTTGTGCCCCCGTCACACTGGTGTCCATCTTGTGCCCCTGTCACACTTGTGTCCATCTTGTTTCCCCCGTCACACTCTTGTCCATCTTGTGCCCCCATCACACTGGTGTCCATCTTGTGCCCCCATCACACTGGTGTCCATCTTGTGTCCCTGTCACACTTTTGTCCATCTTGTGCCCCCGTCACACTGGTGTCCATCTTGTTCCCCCGTCACACTCTTGTCCATCTTGTGCCCCCATCACACTGGTGTCCATCTTGTGTCCCTGTCACACTTTTGTCCATCTTGTGCCCCCGTCACACTGGTGTCCATCTTGTGCCCCCGTCACACTTTTGTCCATCTTGTGCCCCCCGTCACACTTTTGTCCATCTTGTGCCCCCCGTCACACTGGTGTCCATCTTGTGCCCCCGTCACACTTTTGTCCATCTTGTGCCCCCGTCACACTTTTGTCCATCTTGTGCCCCCATCACACTGGTGTCCATCTTGTGCCCCCATCACACTGGTGTCCATCTTGTGTCCCTGTCACACTTTTGTCCATCTTGTGCCCCCGTCACATTTTTGTCCATCTTGTTCCCCCCGTCACACTTTTGTCCATCTTGTGCCCCCGTCACACTGGTGTCCATCTTGTGCCCCCATCACACTGGTGTCCATCTTGTGTCCCCGTCACACTTTTGTCCATCTTGTGCCCCCGTCACACTGGTGTCCATCTTGTGCCCCATCACACTTTTGTCCATCTTGTGCCCCCCTCACACTTTTGTCCACCTTGTGCCCCCGTCACACTTTTGTCCATCTTGTGCCCCCCTCACACTTTTGTCCACCTTGTGCCCCCGTCACACTTTTGTCCATCTTGTGCCCCCCTCACACTTTTGTCCACCTTGTGCCCCCGTCACACTGGTGTCCATCCTGTGTCTTCCAGCTGAAAACTCTCTACAGCAAAAGTCCGCAGCTGTCCAAATACTACGTGGGCTCCTCAGTGCAGGCCTTCAGGTACTTTCATCCTTCCATTGTCTTGTGAAGATTGACATACAAAAAGAAAATTGAACAGAAGTCTTCCTGTGATCATTTCTTTCCAAAGTTAAATAAAGAAACATGTCACTTTGCATTATTTCGCCATAACGCATGTGCATCGAATTTTTTAAAAAGCCTATAAACAAATCTTTAGTATTGGGGTGTCTGATCCGATTGGATATTAGTCTGTATCAGATATTATACGTGCTTTCATGTGAAATGTGTGATATCGTGCGATACAAGCAGTCCTGTGGCGTGCTTACTTGTGTGTAATATCATGTGCGGTACAAGCAGTCCTGCAGCAGGTATAATTGTGTGCGATATCATGTGCAATACAAGCAGTCCTGCAGCAGGTATAATTGTGTGTGATATCATGTGCGATACAAGCAGTACTGCAGCCTGTTTAATTGTGTGTGATATCATGTGTGATACAAGCAGTCCTGCAGCCTGTTTACTTGTGCATGATATAATGTGCGATACAAGCAGTCCTACGGTGTGCTTACTTGTGTGTGATGTCATGAGCGATACAAGTAGTCCTGCAGCCTGTTTACTTGTGTATGATATCATGTGCGATACAAGCAGTCCTACGGTGTGCGATGTCATGTGCGATACAAGCAGTCTTGCAGCGTGTTTAGTTGTGTACTCTTGTGTAAATATACCGTATTTTCCGAACTATAGAGCGCATATACGTTTTAGAAGAAAAACATATTTTCCATATATTAGCCGCACCGGATCATAAGTCGCAGAAATATACTTTGTTAGTTATTTACACAGAAATAATATTTGTAATGTTTATTTACATACCTTAATTGTTTCCAAACGGTGTCTGTAACACGGCAGTAAAACGGCTGATCAAACAAAACAGAAGTCATCGCCATGGACCCACTAGCTTCGGCAGCTAGCTCTCCAATGAGCTAAACAATCTCAATAACTCAACAGGTGACGTTTTGGTGAATTTAATGCGGACTTTGTGAAACTGAAATGATACAAAAAGAATGCCACTGTAAGTTAATAATAGTAACACAGACACTCGTAAACGTGTTAGCATATTAGCTAATGCTAACGACGCTAGCTTGATTACATTTACACAATTATGCAGGAAAACACTCCCTACAGACGTCACACATGGGACGGTTTAGTAAGTAAGAATTGTTTTAGTTATATTGTAAAACTTACAAATGTTGCTTAGAGTGATGAATGAAGAATCCATCCATCCATCCATCCATTTTCTACCGCTTATTCCCTTCGGGGTCGCGGGGGGCGCTGGAGCCTATCCCAACTACAATCGGGCGGAAGGCGGTGTACACCCTGGACAAGTCGCCACCTCATCACAGGGCCAACACAGATAGACAGACAACATTCACACTCACATTCACACACTAGGGCCAATTTAGTGTTGCCAATCAACCTATCCCCAGGTGCATGTCTTTGGAGAATCCTTACGAGTAAAAACGCTATGGGCGGTTAGAAGACGGAACAGCACTTCCACTTCCGGTTCAAAGTCCTAAACAGCAGGGAACACTGTAGAAATTTAACCAGCAGCACCAGCAGTGAGCAATCTTGTCCAAAAGATGGCGCCGTATCCATTGGCGTTGTTAGGCCTATTTTAGGGGGGCTCAAGCCCCCCTAAAATATTCTTAAGCCCCCCTAAATAATTTGGTGTTTTTTTGTTTTTTTTACAAATACATGCCGACATAGTCATTATAAAGTGGCCCGAATATGAGTTTAAATAAATAATAATATACCCGTCGGTATCCAATCCATTCCACTTGTTCATATAGAAAATGCCCACATCACTCAAATTCCAGTCCGCATTTTCTCTGCGACCTTGCTTGCGGTCCTGCAGGTGTACGAAGCACATTATCTTCCTTTACAATGAGTGAAGCTGCATAAAACCTTGTGTGTGCAATTGTAAATAATTGAGTTTTTAAGTTTTGTGTTTCTTGTAGAATCTATATAAAGTAATGTACATTAGCCTATTGTTAAAATAATGAAAAAAACATCATTAAATATATTTGTTTTATTGTATTGTTACATTAATAGCTGTTGTATTATTATAGGATGGCTTGTTAAACATTTCATAGGATTTTCAGAGGGAGGAAAAACCAAGACATTTAATATAAAATGTAAAATTAATAAATACATAAAAATAAAATATATGGTTAAAAGCCATCGTCCCGGCGAGCATTTCATTTCGTCCCGTGCATTTTTTTAAAATAATAATAATAACAATGAATAATTTCTAAGTCTTTGTTTGCCGTTTGTGAAGTTTTGTGCTTGCGCGTAACGTTCGCTCGCATCCTGTGCATCTCCTGGGGGCTAAGCCCCCCCTGTCCTTAAAAGCTAGTGACGCCCCTGGCCGTATCAGTGCCTGTGTTTTATGAAAACTAGTTGCATTATGGCCCTCGGCAAAGAAAAATCCATAACTGTATAAGCCGCAGGGTTCAAAGCGTAGGAAAAAAGTAGTGGCTAATTTACAGTCATGTTTTTTTGCATGGTCAGATATTTGTATGCAGTACATGCATTTTTTCTGTCAAAATTGAAAGAGCAAACATACTTTTATTGATGCAAAGTATTAGTTTCCAATCCACTTTATTTATATAGCACATTTAAACAACAAAAATGTTTCCAAAGTGCTGCACAACAATATTAAAAACAATATTCAAATATTATCCTTAGCTCCACCAATGGCTGAATAAAAAAAAAAAAAGAATATAAAACCAATATAAAAATAAATATGATTAAAACAATTTTAAAGGGTAAAACCAATAAACAAACAGTAAATAGAAATCAACATTTAAAAAAAGCACAGAGGACCACACAAGTCACTTTGACACCAGTTATATTAGATTAGCAAGTGAGATGCAGGAAACACTTCCTGTATTTCACTTTCAATGCGAGCCGCCGTAGCGTCGTCTTATTGTGTGTAGGAAGTGAGCGGAAGCTCCAAATGTATTGTTGCCGTCAGCGACCTCCTCAACCAATCATGTCTCCTGTCCCAGCGAGGGCAGCGTCATCGCCTACTACTTGTCGGAGTTCAACGTTCCCACTGGCCAGGAGGCGGCGGTGGACAGCGCCATGTCCTCCATGGACAAACTGGTGGACAAGGAGCAGCGCAGCGTCTACAGACCCGGGAACTCCCTGCTCCTGGAAGACGTGGTGTCCTCAGGTTTGGGTTTTGCAAACCTCTAACTAACCCCTTCCACGCAGGACGGTGGTAACGTGTGTCTTTTGTCGCCCTGTGCAGAAGTTGATTCCAGACTGACCTCCACACAATTCAGCCGTAAGTGTTTGTTAAGTCGACGTCGGCGCGTTCAAGTCTCACGTCCATCTTCTGTCTCCTCTCAGGGTTCTTCAGGTTCTCCGAGCACACCAGGAGCAACCACATCGGCCAGATCAAGTCCCCCGGCTTCCCCGACAGCTCCTACCCGCCCAACACCTTCATCCAGTGGCAGCTGCGGGCGGACCCCAACTACGTCATCAAGCTGGACTTTGACACTCTCAACTTGGAGGAGAACTGCAACAACGACTTTGTGAAGATCTACAACTCCCTGGTGGCCATCGAGGCCAGCGTCCTGCAAGAGTGAGTCAGAAGCCGTGTGCCTCTAGTTGCCCTTTCAAAGCCGGGTCCTGAACGGGACCACGTGAACGGTAGTTCTAATGGGGGCTAAATTGATTCATAAGTCGGTACAAAAAGTCCCAACAACAACACAGAACTCCCTGGTCAAGCTCCAATGCGAGGTGCATTCATGAACTCCGTAATTATGAGCCTCTTTCTTTGCACATTTTGCGTTCCGTATTATTGCAATAATCATGACAATTAATTGTGGGTTTTATTTCTCATTTCTCAAAGTGGCATTTCTTGTTTTTTCTACTTGAATTTCACAAAAATGAACAAAAAAAATAGTGTTTATCCTTTTTTTTTTTTTTTTTTTAAGTACCGCTTGGGGGACCCTTTTTAGCCACGGGTGTCAAATTTTGCTCGTAACAGTGTAGGAATATAAATGTTACACAATTTACAGACAGGCAACTGTTTTTGAGTATGTTTCACTAGCAGAGTGGTGGATCATTTATCCATCCATCCATCCATCCATCTTCTTCCGCTTATCCGAGGTCGGGTCGCGGGGGCAGCAGCCTAAGCAGGGAAGCCCAGACTTCCCTCTCCCCAGCCACTTCGTCCAGCTCTTCCTGTGGGACCCCGAGGCGTTCCCAGGCCAGCCGGGAGACATAGTCTTCCCAACGTGGATCATTTAATTGCTTTGAAATCATAAAATCGAGGTGACGAGCAGACTTTTATTTTCGATCAACAAAAAAAAATGTTTGTAACTTCTTGTTGCATGATCGCATATTTTTACATATGCAGTAGCTTGAAGAAAATGTTTCTGTCAAAAACTGACAGAACGAGTAAATTTATCCGAAAAGTGTTTTATTATTTCCACCCTTTGGCAGGCCACATTAAATTACGTAGCAGGCCATATTAAAGATGACGTGCGGAACCACTAAAATAAAAGCTGTGGAGGGCCATTTTATAAATGACGTGTCGAGCAACATTAAATGACAAGTCAGGCCACCTAAATGATGTGGCGGACCACTAGAATAATGTGACAGGCCATTTTAAACGATGTGGCAGACCACATACAGTAGAATGAGTCCGCAAACTACATTATAAATGACGTGTCTGGCAACATTAAATGACAAGGCAGGCCACATAAATGACCACTAAAATAATGTAGCGGGCCACTTTAAATGATGTGGCTTACCGCCTTAAGTAATGTGGTGGACCACTAAAATGATGTGGCAGGTTAACTGAACATTAAATGACAAGGCGGGCCAGATTAATAAACGTGACGGGCCAAGTTAATTGATGTGGAAGGTTAATTTAACATGAGACGACAAGGCAGGCCACATTAAATAAATAAGGTGGGCCTTTTTAAATAATGTAGCGGGCCAAATTAATTGATGTGGCGGCCCGCATTAAATGACAAGCCAGACCACTAAAATAATGTTGCAGGTCACGTTAAATGATGCGGCCAACTGCATTATAAGTGACGTGTCGGGCAGCATTAATTGACAAGGCAGGCCACATAAATGATTTGGTGGACCACCTTACATGACATGCCAGACCATTAAAATAATCTAGCGGCCCACTTTAAATGCCTTACCACGTTAAGTAATGTGGTGGACCACTAAAATGATGTGGCAGGTTAACTG
>NC_084564.2:9780000-9815000 GCF_033978685.3 Nerophis lumbriciformis | reverse complement strand
CGACACTTATTGACAACATATTTTGTAACATTGTAGATCAGACTGTAACTGGAGGCTTGTTAGTGAGTGACGTCAGTGATCATTTACCCGTGTTCATGGTGTACAATATTAACTGCAAAACATCCAAACCTGTAAATAGTGAATATTATCGTAGAGACACAACAGAAAGATCATTAACAGCACTAAAGAATGATTTAGCAAAACACAACTGGGATTCTGTTTTTCAAACGTCAGATATAAATGCAGCTTATAATTTATTTCATGACATTTTTTTCTCACTTTATGATACACACTGCCCCATCAAAAAATGCACTATAACTAACTCCACAAAAACTCCATGGATAACTAAAGGGCTTGCGAACGCTTGCAAAAAGAAAAATTATTTATATAGGACTTTTTTTAGGCATCAAACCATAGAAACAGAACAAAAGTACAAAACATATAAAAATAAATTAACCAGCATATTAAGAGCAAGCAGAAAAGAATACACCACCAAACTATTAATCCAAAAGAAAAGTGATATAAAGGGAATTTGGAAGGTATTAAATACAATTATTGGGCATGGTTCAAACAGTCCTTGTTATCCAGAGTTTTTTGTTGAGAACGACCAAATCATAAGTGACAAGAAGATGATTGCTGACGGCTTCAATATGTTTTTTGTTAAAGTTGGGCCTGAGCTGGCAAAAAAAATCCCAATTAATGATGTACAGCCTATGGAACTTATTGGAAAAAATCCTTACTCGATGTTCCTTACTCCGACTGTCGAAAAGGAAGTTTTAGAGATTATTCATAAAAGCAAGAACAAAACATCACGTGACATTTATGACCTCGACATGAGGACGGTCCGGAATGTAGCGGAAGAAATCATCAAACCATTCACATACATCTGCAATTTATCTTTTCAACTTGGACAATTTCCTTCACAAATGAAACTCTCAAAAGTCATCCCCATCTTCAAATCTGGAGACAAACACCACTTCACAAATTACCGGCCCGTCTCCCTTCTGCCACAGTTGTCAAAAATTTTGGAAAAATTATTTGATAATAGACTTCGTGGCTTCATTGAAAAACACACATTATTATCTGATTGTCAATATGGGTTCCGACAAAATAGGTCAACTTCATTAGCTTTAAGTGATCTAATAGAGAACATTACTAATGGTATCGAGAAAAACAAATTTGTTTTAGGAATTTTTATTGACCTGCAAAAGGCTTTCGATACCATTGATCACCAGATTTTGGTAAACAAACTGGAAAACTATGGCATAAGGGGAGTGGCAGGGAAATGGCTGAAGAGCTACTTGAATGAGAGACAGCAGATTGTTCAGATCGACCAACATCAATCTACACTCATGAACATAACCTGTGGAGTCCCCCAGGGGTCGATACTGGGACCCACACTATTTATAATGTATATCAATGAAATATGTAAAGTATCAACACTGCTGAAGTTCATCCTCTTTGCTGACGACACAACCATTACATGTGCAGGTGACGACGTTAAGCAACTTCTGGCCTCTGTAACTGAGGAGATGATCAAGTTAAAAACTTGGTTTAATACCAACAAATTGTCTCTCAATTTAAAGAAGACCAAAATCATGCTCTTTAGCAATCGCAAAAGTGAAATACCCATCAGGATTGTTATTGATGATACACCAATAGAATATGTTCAACAAAATTCATTCTTAGGAGTGGTAATAGATGAAAATATATCATGGAAGCCTCATATAAATTACCTGAGGACAAAAGTTGCTAAATGTGTTGGAATGATGAGGAGATCATGTCATTTATTGAACACCAATGCTCTGCTTTTATTGTATCATTCATTTATTATGTCATATCTAAACTATTGTGTTGAAGTCTGGGGAAATTGTTATAAATCCCATCTACAGCCTTTAGTCACTCTGCAGAAAAAGGCCATTAGGATTGTGTCCAATGTTCACTACTTACATCATTCAAATCCACTATTCATGGAGTTAAAGCAACTTAAACTGCACGATGTGATCAATTTTAAAACTGCTCAAATTATGTTTAGGGCATCCCAAAACTCTCTACCATCCAATATACAAAACCTATTCCAGGATAGAGATGCTCATCATAGTTACAGTCTAAGAGGAAACAACAAATTATATTTGCCTAAATTTAGAACAACTTTAAAATCAATGTGCATTTCAGTGCGTGGAGTCAGTCTGTGGAACAACTTAGGGGACGAGTTAAAAACTTGTTCTAACATGATTACATTTAAAAGACTGTTTAAAAAAGAAGTACTGAAGAAGTACGAGGAGGAAAGAGAGTGATGCCCTCAGCACAGAGCGATGGGAGAGAGGTGTATGGTCAGAGAGTGTTTGGGCCTGTGTGTGTGTGTATGTGTGTGTGTGTGTTTTGTCTCGTCTTGTCTTGTTTTATAGTAACAGTGGTACTATTGTATTGTTAGTGTACAGGAGCTTTTCTTGTTTTTGTTTGTATAGTATTGTTCTTGTATTATATTGTTTATGTTAAATGTGGAATGAGTGAGAGGGGTTGGGATATTATAAGCATTTGCTTCATCCAACCCCTTTTCAAGCCTTGCATACATGTTCCTGCCAAAATGTTTAAAAAAAAAAAGTGTGTGTTGTACTGTGCAGGTTTGAAATAAATAATTCAATCAATCAATCAATATTGTGGTTCCTACATTATATATCAATATATATCAATACAGTCTGCAAGGGATACAGTCCGTAAGCACACATGATTGTGCGTGCTGCTGGTCCACTAATAGTACTAACCTTTAACAGTTAATTGTACTCATTTTCATTCATTACTAGTTTCTATGTAACTGTTTTTATATTGTTTTACTTTCTTTTTTATTCAAGAAAATGTTTATAATTTATTTTTCTTATTTTATAATTTTTTTTAAAAAGTACTTTATCTTCACCATACCTGGTTGTCCAAATTAGGCATAATAATGTGTTAATTCCACGACTGCATATATCGGTTGATATCGGTATCGGTTGATATCGGTATCGGTAATTAAAGAGTTGGACAATATCGGAATATCGGATATCCCTAATATATATATATATATATATATATATATATATATATATATATATATATATGTATATGTATATGTAAATGGTAATGGGTTATACTTGTATAGCGCTTTTCTACCTTTTTAAGGAACTCAAAGCGCTCTGACACTATTTCCACATTCACCCATTCACACACACATTCACACACTGATGGGGGGAGCTGCCATGCAAGGTGCTAACCAGCACCCATCAGGAGCAAGGGTGAAGTGTCTTGCTCAAGAAACAACGGATGTGACTAGGATGGTAGAATGTGGGGATTGAACCAGTAACCCTCAGGTTGCTGGCACAGCCACTCTCCCAACTGCGCCACGCCGTTCCTGTGTGTATGTACAGTATATGTATACATGTGTGTGTGTGTGTGTGTGTGTGTGTGTGTGTGTGTGTGTGTGTGTGTGTGTGTGTGTGTGTGTGTGTGTGTGTGTGTGTGTGTGTGTGTGTGTGTGTGTGTGTGTGGTCAAAAGTTTACATGCACAATAATTTCTACAACTCTTATTTTTTTGTGATAGAGTGATTGGAGCACATACTTGTTGGTCACAAAAAACATTCATGAAGTTTGGTTCTTTTATGAATTTATTATGGGTCTACTGAAAATGTGAGCAAATGTGCTGGGTCAAAAGTATACATACAGCAATGTTAATATTTGCTTACATGTCCCTTGGCAAGTTTTACTGCAATAAGGCGCTTTTGGTAGCCATCCACAAGCTTCTACTTGAATTTTTGACCACTCCTCTTGACAAAATTGGTGCGGTTCAGCTAAATGTGTTGGTTTTCTGACATGGACTTGTTTCTTCAGCATTATCCACACGTTTAAGTCAGGACTTTGGGAAGGCTATTCTAAAACCTTCATTCTAGCCTGATTTAGCCATTCCTTTACCACTTTTGACGTGTGTTTGGGGTCATTGTCCTGTTGGAACACCCAACTGCGCCCAACACCCAACTGATGATTTTAGCTTGTCCTGAAGAATTTGGAGGTAATCTTCCTTTTTCGTGAAAAATGTTGACCAACTTCATCGACTAAAAGTAAATCGGTTTAGATGACTAAAATATGACTCGAACTAAACTAGATTTTTGTCAAAAGACTAGAACTAAATGAGAAAACTTCTGTCAAAATGAGCTCTGTTCCCCACCTGACCATGTGACCGTGTATCCGGCAGCTTGTCCCAAGAAGTTCAAGTGCAAGAACCAGCGCTGCCTCAATTTCACGCTCAAGTGCGACGGCTGGAACGACTGCGGCGACATGAGCGACGAACTCAACTGCAGTAAGAAGTCCTCACCATTGTTTCACCTGTGTGAAGTGCTCTCCTTATCATTGCAAATATTCAAATACCACTGCCGTTCGTTTGTCCTGTAAACATTTGAGTTTGTGTCGTTACGGTTCTTAAGTTATTCTAAAATACATTCTCTGAAAACGTTTGTACTATGCAAAAATGTTTTGTCTAACTATTGTATTTTTTTTTACTAAAGTGTTATTATCAAGGCTGTCAAAGTTGGCAATTATAGAATATTTAGCAGGCTGAATATTACATTTGAATAATTAATAGCGAGGGTTAAAACATTGGCATGCAGAGAAATGAAGACTATTAAACTGTACAACATGTAATGTACAGAATATCAGAAGAATTCATATCACAGATTACGTTACCAAACATCTTTGGCAATCAAAGTATGATTGTTATAATCCATATTTTGTGTTATTAATGCCTGAAACTGCTATCAAAACATGGTGTAGCTCCTCCTCCTCTGAATGCGAGTGCTCCTACAGCAGCAAATTCTGTATTCCTACAAAAGACAAAATCTGGCATTTCATTAACCCAAACTAATTGTCCAGTCATGGTAATATAAACCTGAAAATGATCTGTCTCCGGTACACTCTTTTAATGATGAAAAATTTTATTTATCTGCGGTTATCGCGATTAATTTTGAGTTACCTATGAACAAACTGAGATGAATCATGATTAAATACTTTAATCATTTGACAGCCCTAGTTATGATTCATAACCTGCTCCCCCAACCCCTTTGTCAAAATCTCCCCAAACTTGTTTATGCTACGTTTGTGACGCAACATTTTTTTGGTCCATTATTGTTTTTGTTATTAACTATTATAGTGTTTATGTTATTGATTATTGTAGTTTTTATGTTATTAATTATTATAGTTTTTATTTTATTAATTATTGTAGTTTTTATTGTATTTATTATGATAGTTTTATATTATCTAATATAGTTTTTATGTTATTAACTATGATCGTTTTATATTATCTCTTATGGTTTTTGTTATTAACTATTATAGTTTTTATGTTAACTATTATATATTTAACTATTATAGTTTTTGTTATCTATTATAATTTTAATGTTAACTATTGTAGTTTTTATGTTAACTATTATAGTTTTTATGTTAACATAGTTTTTATGTTATTAACTATTATAGTTTTTATGTTAACTATTATAGTTTTTATGTTATTAACTATTATAACAATGATAATAGTTAACATAAAAACTATAACAGTTAATAACATAAAACCCATAATAGTTTACATTAAAATTATAATAGTTAATAACATAAAATCTGTTACAGTTAATAACATAAAAACTACAATAGTTAATAACATAAAAACTATAATAGTTAACATAAAAACTATGTTATAAACTATTATAGTTTTTATGTTAACTATTATAGTTTTTATGTTAACTATTATAATTTTTATATTATAAACTATTAGTTTTATGTTAACTATTATAATTTTTAAGTTATAAACTATTATAGTTTTGATGTTAACTATTATAATTTTTAAGTTATAAACTATTATAGTTTTGATGTTTATAACTATTATAATTTTTTTGTTAACTATTATAGTTAATGTTTTATTATTCATAACCAGCCGCCCCACCTTGTCAGAATCTCCTCAAACTTGTCCCAAATGTTTACCCTTACAACAATTTGTTGTCTATTATGGTTTTATGGCGACCCCAAAAGGGACAAGCGGTAGAAAATGGATGGATATTACAAATGATAGTTTTTGTTACTATTGTGTTATTATTCATAACAAAACTTTACCCATTAGTTTGTGCTGCAAACATTTGTGGTCGATTATTAATGTGTAATTGTTAAAAATTAGATTAAACAATTTTGCAACACAAACACGTGGGGCAAGTTTGGTTATAAACAATAACACGTTAGCATAAACAAAATAATATTAAGTAACATAAAACTATAATAAGTCAAATAAAAACTATAATATTAATTAACATAGAAACTATAATATTAACATAATTATAACATTAAGTAACATAAAAACTATAATATTAGGTAACATAAAAACTATATTAACAACATAAAAGCTATAGTAGGTAACATAAAAACTATAATATTAACATAAAAGCTATGTTAGGTAACATATAAACTATAACATTAAGTAACATAAAAACTGTAACATTAAGTAAAATAAAGACTGTAATATTAAGTAACATAAAAACTATAATATTAGGTAACATAAAAACTATAACATTAAGTAACATAAAAACTAGAACATTATTAAACATAAAAACTATAATATTAAGTAACATAAAAACATAATATTAGGTAACATAAAAACTATGATAATAAGTAACGTAGATACTGTAATATTAAGTAACAACTATAATATTAAGTAACATAAAAACGATAATATTTAGTAACATACAAACGATAATATTTAGTAACATAAAAAACAATATTAAGTAACATAAAATCTATAATATTAAGTGACATAAAAAACATATTAAATTACCAGGGTGTACACCGCCTTCCGCCCGATTGTAGCTGAGATAGGCTCCAGCGCCCCCCGCGACCCCAAAAGGGAATAAGCGGTAGAAAATGGATGGATGGATAAAAAACAATATTAAGTAACATGGCCCTGCGATGAGGTGGCGACTTGTCCAGGGTGTACCCCGCCTTCCGCCCGATTGTAGCTGAGATAGGCTCCAGCGCCCCCCGCGACCCCAAAAGGGAATAAGCGGTAGAAAATGGATGGATGGATAAAAAACAATATTAAGTAACATGGCCCTGCGATGAGGTGGCGACTTGTCCAGGGTGTACCCCGCCTTCCGCCCGATTGTAGCTGAGATAGGCTCCAGCGCCCCCCGCGACCCCAAAAGGGAATAAGCGGTAGAAAATGGATGGATGGATAAAAAACAATATTAAGTAGCATAAAATCTATAATATTAAGTGACATAAAAAACATATTAAATTACATAAAAACTGTAATAAGTAATAACATAAAAACTATAAAAAGTAACATAAAAACTATAACATTTAGTAACATAAAAACTGATATAAAGTAACATAAAACTATGACATTAAGTAACATAAAAACGATAATATTTAGTAACATAAAAACTATAATATTTAATAACATAAAAAACATAATATTATGTAACATGAAAATTATTAGGTTACATAAAAACTATAATATTAAGTAACATAACTATAATATTAAGTAACATAAAAACGATAATATTTAGTAACACAAAATCTATAATATTTAGTAACATAAAAAACAATATTAAGTAACATAAAAACTATAATATTACGTAACATAAAAAACATGTTATTAAATGACATAAAAACTGTAATAAGTAACATAAAAACTATAATATTAAGTAACATAAAAACTATAACATTTAGTAACATAAAAACTATGATATTAAGTTACATAAAAACTATGATATTAAGTAACATAAAACTATGACATTAAGTAACATAAGAACTATAATATTAAGTAACATAAAAACTATAATATTAAGTAACATAAAAATGATAATATTTAGTAACATAAAAACTATAATATTTAATAACATAAAAAACATCATATTAAGTAACATGAAAATTATTAGGTTACATAAAAACTATAATATTAAGTAGCATAACAACTATAATAAGTGACATAAAAAACATAATAAGTAACATAAAAACTAATATTAAGTAACATAACAACTATAATGTTACGTAACATAACTATAATATTTAGTAACATAAAAACTATAATATTAAGTAGCATAAAAACTATAATATTTAGCAACATAAAAACATAATATTAAGTAACATAACAACTATAATATTTAGTAACATAAAAACATAATATTAAGTAACATAAAAACTATAATATTAAGTGACACAAAAAACATTAAGTGACATAAAAAATTTAATAAGTAACATAAAAACTAACATTTAGTAACATAAAAACATAATATTAAGTAACATAAAAACTATATTATTAAGTAACATAAACACTATATTATTAAGTAACATAAAAACTATAACATTTAGTAACATAAAAAACATCATACTAAGTAGCATAAAAACTATAACATTAAGTAACATAAAAAATATAATATTCAGTAACATAAAAACTATATATTAATTAACATAAAAACTATAACATTTAGTAACATAAAAAACATCATATTAAGTAACATAAAAACTATAATATTAAGTAACATAAAGGTTTGGCAAACATTTTTGCAGCACAAACGTTTGGGCCAAAAGTGGGAGATGTTGACAAGGTTGGGGCACAGGATGATGTCACTCGTCAGAAAATGTATTTCAGAATAATTTAAAAACCGTAACGGCACAAAGGGAAACATTTTTGCACAAATGTTCCACAAAGGAGTGTCCGTGTTATTTGAATATTTGCGACGACAAGGGGACAACTTCACAGAGTTTGTTAGCTAACCGCTGGTTCCCCGCAGAGTGCAGCTCGAAAAGCATCAGCTGCAAGAACGGGCTGTGCAAGCCCATGTTCTGGAAGTGTGACGGCGTGGACGACTGCGGCGACGGCACGGACGAGCAGAACTGCGGTGAGTCACCTGAGGAAGTGTCTAAAACAGGCCTGGGTATTTATTTTGACTCGGGGGCCACATTTAGAGAAAAAAAACGTGTCTGGGGGCCGGTATATCTATCTATCTATGTATATATACTGAATATATATATATAAATATGCCCACACACATACACACACACATAAACTGTGAAAATGTGCTGTACAGTATGTGTGTTTGGGTCCTAACACTAATACAAAACCTCACAATAATGTCTGATTGAATGCTAAAAATGTTATGACAGACCGCCTTAAAAAAACGGGATGGAATTTTACATTTTCTACTGAATGAGACACCCAGAAAGTACATGACAATAATGTGGGGTTTACAATATTAACTATGAAGCATAAAACACTGAATATTGACAAGATATGAACGTCGATCCTCTATTACTTCTCACACCCCTTCTCGATCTACATTATTTACAATCACGCGAAACACAACGCAAATGCAACAAACGCGGCGAAATATGAACGTGAAGAGTAAAAAACCCCACCTACAATCTGATATAATATCACTTTTATTGCAGAGCTTTGTTGTAAAAATCTCCTTCCACGTCTGTCCCTGACACCCACATTTCAGGCTCTAGAAACAGTCTGTGGAAACGCTCCCCACCCACACTGCTTGGTGCCTCGTGGCTTGCATTACCATAGAAACTAATTAGATGACCATAGTACCGTATTTTTCGGAGTATAAGTCGCACCGGCCAAAAATAATAAATAAAGAAAAAAACATATAAGTCGCACTGGAGTATAAGTCGCATTTTTTGGGGAAATGTATTTGATAGAACCCAACACCAAGAATAGACATTTGAAAGGTAATTTAAAATAAATAAAGAATAGTGAACAACAGGCTGAATAAGTGTACGTTATATGAGGCATAAATAACCAACTGGTATGTTAACGTAACATATTATGGTAAGAGTCATTCAAATAACTATAACATATAGAACATGCTATACGTTTACCAAACAATCTGTCACTCCTAATCGCTAAATCCCATGAAATCTTATACGTCTAGTCTCTTACGTGAATGAGATAAATAATATTTGATATTTTACGCTAATGTGTTAATAATTTCACACATAAGTTGCTCCTGAGTATAAGTCGCACCCCCGGCCAAACTATGAAAAAAACTGCGACTTATAGTCCGAAAAATACGGTAAGTAATTAGATTACCATATTAACTACCGTATTTTATTACTATAATATTAAGTAACATAAAAACATAATATTAGGTAACATACAGACTATGATAATAAGTAACATAAATACTGTAATATTAAGTAACATAACTATAATATTAAGTAACATAAAAACGATAATATTTAGTAACATAAAAACGATAATATTTAGTAACATAAAAAACAATATTTAGTAACATAAAATCTATAATATTAAGTGACATAAAAACATATTAAATTACATAAAAACTGTAATAAGTAACATAAAAACTATAATAAGTAACATAAAAACTATAACATTTAGTAACATAAAAACTACGATATTAAGTAACATAAAAACTATGACATTAAGTAACATAGCAACTATAATATTAAGTAACATAAAAACAATAATATTTAGTAAAGACATGCACCTGGGGATAAGTTGATTGGCAACACTAAATTGGCCCTAGTGTGTGGATGTGAGTGTGAATGTTGTCTGTCTATCTGTGTTGGCCCTGCGATGAGGTGGCGACTTGTCCACGGTATTTATGCCTCATATAACGTACACTTATTCAGCCTGTTGTTCACTATTCTTTATTTAGTTTAAATTGCCTTTCAAATGTCTATTCTTGGTGTTGGGTCTTATCAAATACATTCCCCCAAAAAATGCAACTTACATATGTTTTTTTCCTTCTTTATTATGCATTTTCGGCAGGTGCGACTTATACTCCGGTGCGACTTATACTCCGAAAAATACGGTAATTAGATTACCATAGTAACTAGTATATCATGCAAAAGTGCAGATTCCAAGCATTGAAAGACTTAGTATAGTTGAAGACTTCCGGTCATTAGAAAACATGACTGCACATCATAATGGCAGCTACACTTTCCATCTTAAAGATGTAAAAAAATGATTTGGGAATGTCCGGCGGGCCAGATTGAAAAGCTCAACGGGCCGCATGTGGCCCCCGGGCCTTAGTTTGCCTAGCCTGGTCTAAAAGGTGTGTAAACTCTGGGCTTGGTCCATGCAGGCGGCTGTCGGCCCGACCAGCTCTCCTGTAAGAACGGCAAGTGCGTCTCAGAGAAGAGTCGCTGCGACGGGCGAGACGACTGCGGCGACGGGTCTGACGAGCTGGACTGTGCCCGAGGTGAACTCCCTTATGGGGAAACGTGTGTTTGGCTTGTGGAGGTTTGGCTCTGAGGCCAGCGCGCTCTTCTTGCAGGGTTTTCGCCCGTGAGCTGCACCCAGCTGACGTACAGGTGCGAGGACAACACGTGCGTCAGCAAGGTCAACCCCGAATGTGACGGCACCGCCGACTGCTCCGACGGCTCCGACGAGAAGAACTGCGGTGAGTGCGCTCGCCACTTGACTCTCCCGTCGACTTCCTGTTTGTTTGACCGGACCGTGCGGGCCCTTCAGACTGCGGCAGGAGCATGTTCAAGACCTCGCGCATCGTCGGCGGTCAGGAGGCGGAGGCCGGCGAGTTCCCGTGGCAGGTCAGCCTCCACGTCAAGGGCTACGGTCACGTGTGCGGCGCCTCCCTCATCAGTCCTCAATGGCTGGTCACCGCCGCTCACTGTGTGCAAGATGACGCCAAGACCAGGTACCTTAGCTCCGCCCTCATCCACACCTTAGCTCCACCTTGCCTTTTAGCCCCACACTAACTTCATTTCTTAACTCCGCCCACTTGGGTCCTCCCTAATTGCATGCGCCGACCATGCTGCATAGCCCCACCCATGTTTTCTTGACTCCGCCCACACCGTCTTAACCCCGCCTTCTCCAAGCACCATCCTTGCAGCAGACATCATCGCCTCATTTGTTTTTAGCTCCGCCCTCACTGTGTGTCACTAATCTTGATGAATGGCTCTGTCATATTCTTTAGCTCCGCCCCTTAAGGCCCTTCAGGGCTGCAACTATTAATCAATTAATTTGATTAGAAAAAAGCTTTGATTTATATTCTGTGGCTTAGATGATTCGTTTAATGAGTGTGACCGCTTTAAAGAATGTAAAACAAATTGGATAGAAAGTAATTAAAAGGTATCAGAAGTAAAGGAAAGGGAAAAGAGAATAAAACAGGCCAATGGAAGGTAAAAGAAGGCATATAGGGGAAACAAATAGATCGACAAAAGGTAAAAGATTAAAAAGGTAAAAGAGGGTAGATAAAGGTAAAAGACAGAATATAGAAGGTAAAATACATAAATAGAAGGTAAAAGGAGGTAAATGGAAGGTAAAAGTAGTAAACAAAAGGGAGATTAAAGATAAAAGCCAGAAGGAATATAGAAAGTAAAATAAGTTAAATAGAAGGTAAAATAAGGTAAATAAAAGGTTAAATAAGTGAAAGGAAGTAGAATGGAAGGTCAAATACGGTAAATGAAAGGTAAAAGGTAAACAGAAGGTTTAATTTAGATAAATAAGAGATAAAGCAAGTAAAATAGAAGATACAAGAATGTAATTAAAAGGTAAAAGAAGGTAAACAAGTTAAATAGAAGGTAAATGAAAGTAAGTAAAAGGTCAAATAAGGTAAGTAAAAGGCAAAGGAAAGTAAATAGAAGGAAAAATATAGTGAAATAAAAGGTGAAGAAAGTTAAATAAAAGGGAAATTAAGGTGAATAAAAGTTAAGAGAAGGTAAAACAAGTTAAATAGAAGGTATATAAAAGGTAAAGCAAGGTAAATAGAGGGTGATAAAGTTAAAAGTTGGTACAAAAATCATTATTGCAACGATTTTCCCTTAAACACACACTGAGGCTACAAAGTGTGTTTTATCCGATTACTCGATTAATTGAATACAACCAATGGACAGATTACTTGATTAATTGGACAAACTAATGGACAGATTATGGGATTAATCTAACGAACTAAAGGCTAGATTAGTCGATTAATTGAACAAACTAACAGCTAAATTACTTCATTACTCAAACAAAGTAATGGATGGATTAGTTGATTAATCAAACAAACTAAAGGCTAGATTCGTCGATTAATCAAACAAACTAAAGGCTAGATTAGTCGATTAATTGACAAACTAATGGATGGATTAGTCGATTAATTGATAAACTAATGGCTAGATTAGTCGATTAATAGAACAAATTAATGACTACATTACTTCATTAATTGAACAAAGTAATGGATAGATTAGTTGATTAATCAAACAAACTAAAGTCTAGATTAGTTGATTAATTGACAAACTAATGGATGGATTAGTCGATTAATTGACAAACTAATGGCTACATTAGTTGATTAATTGACAAACTTTTAATGGATGGATTAGTCTATTAAACAAACTAAAGGCTAGATTAGTCAATTAATCGACAAACTAATGGATAGATTAGACGATTAATCAAACAAACTAAAGGCTAGATTAGTCGATTAATTGACAAACTAATGGATGGATTAGTCAATTGACAAACTAATGGCTAGATTAGTCGATTAATAGAACAAACTAATGACTACATTACTTCATTAGTCGAACAAAGTAATGGATAGATTAGTTGATTAATCAAACAAACTAAAGTCTAGATTAGTTGATTAATTGACAAACTAATGGATGGATTAGTCGATTAATTGACAAACTAATGGCTACATTAGTTGATTAATTGACAAACTAATTGATAGATTAGTCGATTAATCAAACAAACTAAAGGCTAGATTAGTCGATTAATCGACAAATTAATGGATAGATTAGTCGATTAATCAAACAAACTAAAGGCTACATTAGTCGATTAATCGACAAACTAATGGATAGATTAGTCGATTAATCAAACAAACTAAAGGCTAGATTAGTCGATTAATCGACAAACCAATCGCTAGATTAGTCGATTAATAGAACAAACTAATGACTACATTACTTCATTAATTGAACAAAGTAATGGATAGATTAGTTGATTAATCAAACAAACTAAAGTCTAGATTAGGTGATTAATTGACAAACTAATGGATGGATTAGTCGATTAATCAAACAAACTAAAGGCTAGATTAGTCGATTAATCGACAAACGAATGGATGGATTAGTCGATTAATCAAACAAACTAAAGGCTAGATTAGTCGATTAATCGACAAACTAATGGGTGGATTAGTCGATTAATCAAACAAACTAAAGGCTAGATTAGTCGATTAATCGACAAACTAATGGGTAGATTAGTCGTTTACAAAAATAATTGATAGCTGCAGCGCTACTAAGCTAGCTGTGTAGCTCCAGCCACAATTCCTGGTTCCACGCTCACCTTTAAGCTCCACCCACATTGCTGAGCACTAACCTCGAAGAATACCTCCACCTTATTTTCTAAGCTCCGCCCTCATTTAGAAGCACGTTCCGCTTGACTCCTTCCTGAGTGTTTAGCCCCGCCCTCACTCGTTACATTGTCTTTTCTGCTAAGCCCCTCCCTCCTAAACGCTCCGCCCCTTTTGCTTAGCTCCTCCCTCCCCGGTACAAATGACTCCTTTGCTGCAAAGCTCCGCCCCCCTTGCTGCTAACGCTGATAAAAAAAAAATGTGCGCAGGTACTCCCAGCCCGCCACGTGGGAGGCGT
This sequence comes from Nerophis lumbriciformis, assembly GCF_033978685.3. Lineage (NCBI taxonomy): Eukaryota > Metazoa > Chordata > Actinopteri > Syngnathiformes > Syngnathidae > Nerophis > Nerophis lumbriciformis. The sequence continues at coordinate 9,800,387 of NC_084564.2, read as the reverse complement.
ACATGGGCCTCCACACCCAGGGCAAAATCCCCAGCACGGTGGCGAAGAGGAACCTGAAGAGGATCATCGCGCACCCCAACTACAACGACTTCACCTTCGACAACGACATCGCCCTGATGGAGCTGGACAGCCCGGTGGTCTACAACGACTACATCCGGCCCATCTGCGTGCCGGCCGCGCAGCACGACTTCCCGGTGGGGAGCACCGTGTGGATCACGGGCTGGGGCGCCACGCGGGAGGGAGGCGAGTCTCCACACTGAGCTGCCACGGTATTGAACCAACACCGCCATAAACAAGGTCTTTCTGCATGCGCTTCAGGTTTTGCCGCAACGCTGCTGCAGAAGGCGCAGGTCCGCATCATCAACCACGGCGTGTGTGACGGTCTGATGGGGGGGCAGCTGACCACCAGGATGATGTGTGCCGGCGTGCTGAGCGGAGGAGTCGACGCTTGTCAGGTGACATCACTTCCTGTCTTTTCCCTCTTGCCCTATGTTTGAGACCAAAGTGGAGCCTCCATTTACAAACTTAACCTCTTAAGGCCCAAGCTGTTTAATTACATGCTTTTTTTTTTATTTCTCTTTACAATTTGGCCTTATTGAACCCTAATTAGAATAAAAACTAAGAATCATCTTTTTATATGATGTACTTAGTCCATAAGTACACAAACGTGTACTTCATGTTAGTGACATGCTCATTCTTATTTTCACACTTTTTTTTTTTTCAAAATTCCATTGTATGTTATACTCTTCTGACACCACCAGATGGCAGTATAAGTGTCCACATAAGTGGCCATAAGACCCCAATTCAGTAGAGCAGTGTTTTTCAACCTTTTTTGAGGCAAGGCACATTTTTCTCATTTAAAAAATCCGGAGGCACACCACCAGCAGAAAATGTTAAAAAAAATGAAACTCCACCAGGTCGTCATGCCTTATTTTGAGTTTGTTAGTGTTTTCCTGTGTGTAGTGCTTTAGTTCTTGTCTTGCGCTGTTATTTTGGTGGCTCTTCCTGTTTTGTTGGTGTTTTCCTGTAGCAGTTTCATGTCTTCCGTTGAGCGCTATTCCGCGCACCTGCTTTGTGTTAGCAAGCAAGGCTATTTACATTGTTGCCATCCTTCTTTGTGTGGACATTGTTGATTGTCATGTCAAGAACGGACGTACTTTGTGGACGCAGTAAGTTTTTGCTGTCGTCCAGCGTTCTGTTTCTGTTTACTTTGTAGCCAGTTCAGTTTTACTTTCGTTTTGCATAGCTATTGCCTTTCCCTTACGTAAATTTTTGGTTTAAGCATTACATACCTTTTTACCTGCACACTGCCTCCCGATGTGGTCTGCATATTGGGATCACAACAAACCATTCTCGTCTCACCCGACACTTTACGACTTTTACAAAGCAATTAACTACCTGCTGCCACCTACTGACATGGAGTATTACGTGGTTTACACAGCACAGACACTAAGGAACGGCACATTATTTGCAGATTATAATCATTGATTTGCAAAAAATATTTTTTGGACCAATTAGGTGAAGTTGCATAATTTCCCACGGCACACCAGACAATATCTCACGGCACACTAGTGTGCCGCGGCACAGTGGTTGAAAAACTCTGCAGTAGTGTACACAATTTTGGAAATAAGAGCTAAAAGGTGCTGTCCACGCATGTGGCCACTAACCCTTTAGAGCAGTGGTTCTTAATCTTGTTGGAGGTACCGAACCCCACCAGTTTCATTCACTGAACCCTTTAGTGAAAAATATTATCATCCATCCATCCATTGTCTACCGCTTATTCCCTTTTGGGGTCGCGGGGGGCGCTGGAGCCTATCTCAGCTACAATCGGGCGGAAGGCGGGGTACACCCTGGACAAGTCGCCACCTCATCGCAGGGCCAACACAGATAGACAGACAACATTCACACTCACATCCACACACTCAAGATAGTTATGTTTTTTTACTGGTGCACAAAATGAACCGTGCAAAAACAAAACCAACACAGTGCATGAACTCGCAACAAATTAGCTAAAATCATCAGTTGGGCGCAGTTGGGTGTTCCAACAGGACAATGACCCCAAACACATGTCAAAAGTGGTAAAGGAATGGCTAAATCAGGCTAGAATTAAGGTTTTAGAATGGCCTTCCCAAAGTCCTGACTTAAACGTGCGGACAATGCTGAAGAAACAAGTCCATGTCAGAAAACCAACACATTTAGCTGAACGGCACCAATTTTGTCAAGAGGAGTGGTCACACATTCAAGCAGAAGCTTGTGGATGGCTACCAAAAGCGCCTTATTGCAGTGAAACTTGCCAAGGGACATGTAAGCAAATATTAACATTGCTGTATGTATACTTTTGACCCAGCACATTTTCAGTAGACCCATAATAAATTCATAAAAGAACCAAACTTCATGAATGTTTTTTCTGACCAACAAGTACCGTATTTTTCGGAGTATAAGTCGCTCCGGAGTATAAGTCGCTGGCCGAAAAATGCATAATAAAGAAGGAAAAAAAACATATATAAGTCGCACTAGAGCAGATCTGGGCCAAAGAAAGCCCGGGGGCCACATGCGGCCCGTTAAGCTTTTCAATCTGGCCCGCCGGACATTCCCCAAAAATGATTTTAGATCTTTAAGATGTGAACTGTAGCTGCCATTATGATGTGCAGTGATGTTTAAACTGCAGATTTTTACAACAAAGTTGTAAAGTTTAGTGATGTATCAGATTGCAGGTGGGGTTTGCGTTCATTTCTTTGTGTTTGTTGCATTGTTTCGCTTGATTGTAAAATATGTGGATGGAGAGTGGGTGTGACGTTCATATGTTGTCAATATTCAGTGTTTTATCGTTCATAGTTAATATTGTAAATCCCACATTCTTTATTTTCATGTACATTCTGGATGTCCCATTTAGTAAAAAAAAAAAAAGAGTAAAATTCCATTCCGTTTTTTCAGGCGGTCTGTCATAACGTCTTTAGCATTCAATCAGACATATTGTGAGGTTTAGTGTTAGTGTTCCTAAAAATAGATATACCGGCCCCCAGGCACATTTTTTTCTCTAAACGTGGCCCCTTGAGGCAAAATAATTGCCCAGGCCTGCACTAGAGTATAAGTCACATTTTTGGGGGAAATGTTTCGCCAGTCCCTTACAAGTTTCTCGCTTACTCCAAACTTTCTTTCTGCTGCTCGATTGCTGTTTTCTGCTGCATATTTCACTACTTCCAGCTTGTAATCTGCATTATATGATTTCCTTTTCAATGCCATTTTTGTTCAGCCCTTCTCAGTTTTTAGAAGTCACCGCCAATGTTGAAATGATCCATTTTCATAGGTACAGAAGTAGTAGCAGGTAGCATCTTTTTTTTTTACAATGCACTTCTGCCATGACCCCCCCCCGCCAAATTTTTATTGGTTGATGTGTGTGTGTGACGATTGCTGATATACGCCTAGTCCAGGGGTCGGCAACCCAAAATGTTGAAAGAGCCATATTGGACAAAAGATACAAAAACACATTTGTCTGGAGCCGCAAAAAATTAAAAGCCATATTACATACAGATAGTGTGTCATGAGATATAAATTGAATTAAGAAGACTTAAAGGAAACTAAATGACCTCAAATGTAGCTACAAATGAGGCATAATGATGCAATATGTACATATAGCTAGCCTAAATAGCATGTTAGCATCGATTAGCTCACAGTCATGCAGTGATTAAATATGTCTGATTAGCACTCCACACAAGTCAATAACATCAACAAAACTCACCTTTGTGCATTCATGCACAAAGTTAAAAGTTTGGTGGACAAAATGAGACAGAAAAAGGATAAAACACGTCCTAGGAAGTCGGAGAAAGTTGTATATGTAAACAAACTAAGGTGAGTTCAAGGACCGCCAAAATTAGTAGGACAAAACGGCGCTTGCCAAATACTGGAATCAGTGAAGCATGTTTAATATAAACAGTGTGATTTATAACAATTAGGGAGGTTTGTGTCATGTTTGTCCTCCTACAGAAAACATACTAAAACAAACAAAAAAAAATTTCCCCTCATCTTTTTCCATTTTTCATAAATTTTTAAAAAAGCTCCAGAGAGCCACTAGGGTGGCGCTAAGGAGCCGCATTGCGGCTCTAGAGCCGCGGGTTGCCGACCTTTGGCCTAGTCTCTTACGCGAATGAGATAAATATTATTTGATATTTTACGGTAATGTGTTAATCATTTCACACATAAGTCGCTCCTGAGTACAAACCCCGTTTCCATATGAGTTGGGAAATTGTGTTGGATGTAAATATAAACGGAATACAATGATTTGCAAATCCTTTTCAACCCATATTCAATTGAATATGCTACAAAGACAACATATTTGATGTTCAAACTCATAAACTTTATTTTTTTTTTGGCAAATAATAATTAACTTAGAATTCCATGGCTGCAACACGTGCCAAAGTAGTTGGGAAAGGGCATGTTCACCACTGTGTTACATGGCCTTTCCTTTTAACAACACTCAGTAAACGTTTGGGAACTGAGGAGACACATTTTTGAAGCTTCTCAGGTGGAATTCTTTCCCATTCTTGCTTGATGTACAGCTTAAGTTGTTCAACAGTCTCCCTTGTGGTATTTTAGGCTTCATAATGCGCCACACATTTTCAATGGGAGACAGGTCTGGACTACAGGCAGACCAGTCTAGTACGCACACTCTTTTACTATGAAGCCACGTTGATGTAACACACGGCTTGGCATTGTCTTGCTGAAATAAGCAGGGGCGTCTATGGTAACGTTGCTTGGATGGCAACATATGTTGCTCCAAAACCTGTATGTACCTTTCAGCATTAATGGCGCCTTCACAGATGTGTAAGTTACCCATGTCTTGGGCACTAATACACCCCCATACCATCACAGATGCTGGCTTTTCAACTTTGCGCCTAGAACAATCCGGATGGTTCTTTTCCTCTTTGGTCCTTAGGACACGACGTCCACAGTTTCCAAATAACAATTTGAAATGTGGACTCGTCAGACCACAGAACACTTTTCCACTTTGCATCAGTCCATCTTAGATGAGCTCAGGCCCAGCGAAGCCGACGGCGTTTCTGGGTGTTGTTGATAAACGGTTTTCGCCTTGCATAGGAGAGTTTTACCTTGCACTTACAGATGTAGCGACCAACTGTAGTTACTGACAGTGGGTTTCTGAAGTATTCCTGAGCCCATGTGGTGATATCCTTTACACACTGATGTCGCTTGTTGATGCAGTACAGCCTGAGGGATCGAAGGTCACGGGCTTAGCTGCTTACGTGCAGTGATTTCTCCAGATTCTCTGAACCCTTTGATGATATTACGGAGCGTAGATGGTGAAATCCCTAAATTCCTTGCATTAGCTGGTTAAGAAAGGTTTTTCTTAAACTGTTCAACAATTTGCTCAGGCATTTGTTGACAAAGTGGTGACCCTCGCCCCATCCTTGTTTGTGAATGACTGAGCATTTCATGGAATCTACTTTTATACCCAATCATGGCACCCACCTGTTCCCAATTTGCCTGTTCACCTGTGGGATGTTCCAAATAAGTGTTTGATGAGCATTCCTCAGCACAATGCTAACAACACGTGTCTTTGTCTTCCTCAGGGCGACTCCGGCGGGCCGCTTTCCATTCCGTCGGGCAACCGCATGTTCCTGGGCGGGGTGGTCAGCTGGGGCGATGGCTGCGCGCGCAGGAACAAGCCCGGAATCTACACCACGGTCACCAAATTCCGCGGCTGGATCAAACAGAACACGGGGGTGTAGAAGAAAGGGCCCCGGGGCCTCGGGACACAAACACGGACTGAGACACGCACGTCAGTGTGTGCCGTCGACTTGCCAGCCCCGACGTGCGGGCGGGAGACCGCCCCCTGCTGGGCTGGCAGCAGCACTGTTCTGTGTCCACTGTGATTTGTAAATAGCTTTTATTGGCTGTGTTAGCATATTTGGCTCATACTGTGCTTTTCTCCGTCTTTTCTCCGCCATACACTAAAGACAAAGCTCAATCCACCCTACCTCCTCGGACGCGGTCCACATTTAACCTCTTTAGTCAGAGGTCCCTGAACGCATCTTTGGTTTGAAATACCGTAGCAGCGATGTCATCACTACAGAGAAGGCTTTTTTAAAAAATAGTTTTTATCTCAACAAATGGGTGGAGCAACAGTCAGTGTGCAGTTTTTAGCAGATGTTTTAAATAAAATATTTCTAATATAAGTCCGAGCATAGTGTCTTTTCTCCTTTCCGTTTTGAGGCCCTTAACATGCACGGAAAGTCCCCATAGTCTTCAGCCGCGTCAAGTATGGTGTAAAATGTTACATTTTTGGGGTCCCGAAAATGACATTTCAAAATTGCCACCTATAGAATTAGAAGGAGAAAAAAAAATCACCTGTTTCACGTTTTGACACAAAAATGGCAGGAGACGTCTATAATGACGAGACGCTCGTAAAAAGTCTTGGGAGGAGTTCGTTAAAGTACGACCCCATTTTATTTATTTTTTAAATGGCCAAAATCCATCAGAGCTATCTAAGTTTGGCGCAACACCACACCCAAGCTTTATGGCGTAGTAAAAAATGTGTTCGCTATTTCTTACTACTCGTGTTGCATAATTGAACATATTTCACTGTTTATAAAATAATATAAACTGTGTAGAACAGTTTGAAAACCAAACCATTTTAGGAGAAAACAAAAAAAGTTGAGTTATTCATGTCGCAGGGGGTGCTGGAGCCTATCCCAGCTTCACATGGGCGGAAGGCGGGGTACACCCAGCAAAATTCAGTTCCATTCAATTACCTTCAGTTAAATATTGATTTATATTCAATAGTCAATAACAGTCAATTACATATTAAATTATATTTAATTACATTCAATGTAATATTCAATTACATTTAAATACATTCAATTAAATATTCAATAATTTATTCAATTACATTTGATTACATTTAATTACATGTTAAATTAAAGCTGCAAGCAGCGATGGCCGGGACCGACTTTGATGGCACATAAAATCCAAACCGGAGCAGTAATTAAAACTCTTTGGTCAACTTTTAATCAGAAGGGTTCAGTCTCTCTCCTGTGCTAGTTTGAAGCCAACACGACAAACGCGCTCAGAGGAGATAATGTTTGAAAGAAGGTGACCAGTTTTTACAAAACCTTTGTTTTGAAGGGGGAATTGCAAACTTCTTGTTGATTTTTGAGGGGGGTTGTCAATATATGAAATGTAGGTCTAAGTGAGACCTACATAGAGGGTTTTGTTTCATGTCTCTAAGGCATTCCTACTGGAAGTTACAGGCAGTTTTGTGTGAGTTTTCTTCCTAGGAGCAGTTTTGTCTGTGTTTTTTCCTAGGGGGCGCTAGAGCGCAATTTTGAGTTTTGGGGTTTGGTTTTTTTTATTGGATCGCAATTTTTGCCAGTCCTGATGTGTGTGTCAAATATGGTGAGTTTTGAAGCATGTTAAGGGGGTCAAATTACAGCTCAAAGAGGCGGCGGAATAATAATAATAATAAAACGCACAAAATACAATAGGGTCCTCTGTCCCAAAGCGACATTGCGGTCCCTAATTACATTAAATGAAATATTCAATAACATTTAAATACAATCAGTTTCAAATAAAAACATTTAATGACATTCAATTACATTTTAAATTATATTCAATTAAATATTAAATTTAACTATTCAATTGAATATTCAATAACTTTCAATTGCATTCATTTAAATATTCAAATAGATAGTCAATTACTTTTAATTATGTTCAAGTGCGTTTAGTTAAATTAAATATGCAACTGCGTGCAATTAAATAAATTATTAAATATTGATTTACATTTAAAGACATTTAATTAAATATTAAATTACATGTATTTACATATTCAATTACATTCCACTAAATATTCGATTACATTGATTTAAATGTTGAATTACATGCTCAATCACATTTCATTACATCAAATCAATTACATTTACATATGTTCAATTAAAGTCAAGCAATTATGCAATTACATTCAAATACATTAAATTACATTCAAATACATAGTCAAGTAATGCAATTATATTCAAAAACATTCAATTAAATATTAAAATAAATGTACAATTAAATTAAAAGTATTGTCCAATTACACTACATTCAACTATATATACTGAAATCTTAATTTTTTTTTACATTTTATGTTTCCTACTTATTGCCAATATTTGTTTGTATTCCTAAACATATTACTGATGTTGTTTATGTGCCCTGAGTTTTTATGAAAGACAAATCTAGTTATATATTTCTGTGTATTGGTCAAAATTACGAGTTAAAAAGATTTCCACTTCTTATCTTGTAATTATGACTTTTGATGAAATCAAATATTACCATGCTGCTCAACGACACATACACTTTGTTTGGCATGAGAGGCAATGCTGCCCCCCGCTGTCTGAAAGATGAAGTGCACCTCACTGTTGAATTCCAGAACAATTACTATCATTATAAGTCTAATACAACATATTATCCCTCTTTTATCATTTTGGGGTCCTTAACAGATCACTTGCCTGGTTAGAAATGTTTTTATTGAAAGGAAAATCACGCAAGACATGCTTTCTGAAGGAGCATCTTTTGTGGCCGCTTCCCTTTCTGTCCAGCAGATGGCAGTGTTTAGTCAAAGTTGCTATGATAATCAGAGGCTTTCAAAGAGCTGTTCAAAAATCTGCCTGGTTGTTATAGTTAGTTTTTGTTGTTGTTGTTGTTGTTGTTGTTGTTGTTGTCAAGGAAACAGTCCCTAGCATTAATTATACGATAAGATTTTGATTTACACATTACTTTTGATTGGAATTATTCTGAGATAATGGCTATAATTTTTTTTAAGTTGTGTTTTTATTGTAAACAATTTCATAAAGCATACCTTATTTCCATGCTTTGGCAGTGACGTCACTAGTTGGAATTCCCCCTCACCTAAAAAAAGGTGTAGCATTTTAACAAAAAAAAAAAAAAAAGTGTACAAAGGTATAGGACAGCACTCCAATTATTGTTCATTTTTGCAATAAATACTATAATTGGAGTGCATTTTCTATATTATTTTGAAGATTCAGCACCAATTCCTACCTCTGAGGGTTGAGCGTGTTTTTGTCGGTAGAAAATGGATGGATTGATATCTGAAAACTGAACCCCCCCCCCCCCCCCCCCAAAAAAAATAAAATAAAAAAATAAAGCAATCAATAAATACAATTAGAAAAAAAATAAAATAAAAATAAAATAATTTTATATATATATATATATATATATATATATATATATATATATATATATGTATATAAATCAATTAATCAATATTGATATATATATATATATATATATATATATATATATATATATACACACACACATATATGTGTATATATATATATATATATATATATATATATATATAGAAATAATTATATCCATCCATTTTCTTCCGCTTATCCGAGGTGGTGTCACGGGGGCAGCAGCCTAAGCAGGGAAGCCCAGACTTCCCTCTCCCCAGCCACTTCGTCCAGCTCCTCCCGGGGGATCCCGAGGCGTTCCCAGGCCAGCCGGGAGACATGCTCTATGATAAAAAAAAGCCAACAACAAAAATAGTAAAAACTTACAATCGACCTATATATCTAAAGTTGATCTGGACATTTAAGTATTGAAAATCCTGAAAACCCCCAAAATGTATGACTTTTTATGAGTAGACCATGTTTTGGTTTACTCATGTTTGCTCAAAAAAGAATAATGGATTAAAATCAATTATTCAAACTATATTTCCTCTTTGAACTATTTTTCGGGGAAAATATTACATATTTTGTGTGTTTATCCAAAGCGGAGAGGAAGCAGGGCCTGACTCCCCCTCAAAGTGACCTTTTCTGTTTTTAGTCTTTACTGTTTTGTAATCAAAGGTGATGGCTGTTTACGACCCCCGTCCCTTAGAAACAACTGTTGCCATGTAATCAAGTCCAAATAAAAGAGGAGGCGTACAATCTTTCGCCAGAGCGTGTTGAGACTGTACAGTCCAGGCGTCTCTCCTCAATTGAGCCAAATTTAATTCTGTCTCTGTTTAATTCCTTGCTTCTTGTCTTGTTTAATAGAAGTCATCAGTGTTTGAACCTGACATAAATAAGATATACAAACATATTAAAAGAATCACTTAGTGTACAATGTTTGCTCTCACTGGGATAGAGACTGATGGGATGTTTATATCTTCCCATTTAAATAAAGAATTCATCATAATCCTTTCAAAAAGGTGCCGCAAACGAGCGTCTTTCCGTGTCTTTCTCTAAGTCGGATGTCAAAGTTGACCAACTTGTGGGTTTATGTCCACAACCTTCTACTATCCAGGTGAGAGGCATGATTTATCATCTACAATTAACTTTCACCAACTCAGAGGCGATGCGGCAGCTCAATATTTTAAGTACCAATGATTGTCACACACACACACACTAGGTGTGGCGAAATTATTCTCTGCATTTGACCCATCACCCTTGATCACCGCCTGAGAGGTGAGGAGAGCAGTGAGCAGCAGTGGTGGCCGCTCCCGGGAATAATTTTTGGTGATTCAACCCCCAATTCCAACCCCTGATGATGAGTGCCAAGCAGGGCGGTAATGGGTCCCATTTTTATAGTCTTTGGTATGACTCGGCCGGGGTTTCAACTCACAACCTACCGATCTCAGGGCGGACACTAACCATGACAGTAAAGCGGCATAAGCTCGTTGGCTCTCTGTGATCAATGCGCCGGTAAAAGTAGTTCCTCGACGTTAGCGCTTATAATAACAACATGGCTAATACTTGGTTAATTAATTTTCTATAGTATCCACAAAGTGAGCAGGTTGTGTTGTGTGTGACCAAGTCTGTTGATATTTTGTTGGTTGGATTTTTTTAATTTATTTTTTGTGCACCATGACTAGGGAAGGTTGTTTGCATTGAGTCATTAAAGTAAGTGTTCTGATCAAAAATTGTTGATCTGAGTTTCTCACACAATCAGTGAGCAGGTTGTGTTATGTGTGACCATGTCTGTTGATATATTGTCGGTTGGATTTTTTTATTTTTCCTGCACCATGACTAGGGAAGGTTGTTTGCATTGAGTCATTAAAGTAAATGTTCTGATCAAAAATTGTTGATCTGAGTTTCTCACACAAGCAGGTTGTGTTATGTGTGATCATGTCTGTTGATATATTGTCGGTTGGATTTTTGTTTTTTTTCCTGCACCATGACTAGGGAAGGCTGTTTGCATTGAGTAATTAAAGTAAATGTTCTGATCAAAAATTGTTGATCTGAGTTTCTCACACACTCAGTGAGCAGGTTGTGTTATGTGTGATCATGTCTGTTGATATATTGTCGGTTGGATTTTTTTATTTTTCCTGCACCATGACTAGGGAAGGTTGTTTGCATTGAGTCATTAAAGTAAATGTTCTGATCAAAAATTGTTGATCTGAGTTTCTCACACAAGCAGGTTGTGTTATGTGTGATCATGTCTGTTGATATATTGTCGGTTGGATTTTTGTTTTTTTTCCTGCACCATGACTAGGGAAGGCTGTTTGCATTGAGTAATTAAAGTAAATGTTCTGATCAAAAATTGTTGATCTGAGTTTCTCACACACTCAGTGAGCAGGTTGTGTTATGTGTGATCATGTCTGTTGATATATTGTCGGTTGGATTTTTTTATTTTTCCTGCACCATGACTAGGGAAGGTTGTTTGCATTGAGTCATTAAAGTAAATGTTCTGATCAAAAATTGTTGATCTGAGTTTCTCACACAAGCAGGTTGTGTTATGTGTGATCATGTCTGTTGATATATTGTCGGTTGGATTTTTTTCTTTTTCCTGCACCATGACTAGGGAAGGTTGTTTGCATTGAGTCATTAAAGTAAATGTTCTGATCAAAAATTATTGATCTGAGTTTCTCACACAATCAGTGAGCAGGTTGTGTTATGTGTGATCATGTCTGTTGATATATTGTCGGTTGGATTTTTTTTTTCCTGCACCATGACTAGGGAAGGTTGTTTGCATTGAGTCATTAAAGTAAATGTTCTGATCAAAAATTGTTGATCTGAGTTTCTCACACAATCAGTGAGCAGGTTGTGTTATGTGTGATCATGTCTGTTGATATATTGTCGGTTGGATTTTTTTTTTCTGCACCATGACTAAGGAAGTTTGTTTGCATTGAGTCATTAAAGTAAATGTTCTGATCAAAAATTGTTGATTTGAGTTTCTCACACAATTAGTGAGCAGGTTGTGTTATGTGTGACCATGTCTGTTGATACATTGTCGGTTGGATTTTTTTCTTTTCTTCCTGCACCATGACTAGGGAAGGTTGTTTGCATTGAGTCATTAAAGTAAATGTTCTGATCAAAAATTATTGATCTGAGTTTCTCACACACTCAGTGAGCAGGTTGTGTTATGTGTGATCATGTCTGTTGATACATTGTCGGTTGGATTTTTTTCTTTTTCCTGCACCATGACTAGGGAAGGTTGTTTGCATTGAGTCATTAAAGTAAATGTTATGATCAAAAATGATTGATCTGAGTTTCTCACACAATCAGTGAGCAGGTTGTGTTATGTGTGATCATATCTGTTGATACATTGTCGGTTGGATTTTTTTCTTTTTCCTGCACCATGACTAGGGAAGGTTGTTTGCATTGAGTCATTAAAGTAAATGTTCTGATCAAAAATTATTGATCTGAGTTTCTCACACAAGCAGGTTGTGTTATGTGTGATCATGTCTGTTGATACATTGTCGGTTGGATTTTTTTCTTTTTCCTGCACCATGACTAGGGAAGGTTGTTTGCATTGAGTCATTAAAGTAAATGTTCTGATCAAAAATTATTGATCTGAGTTTCTCACACAATCAGTGAGCAGGTTGTGTTATGTGTGATCATGTCTGTTGATTAATTGTCGGTTGGATTTTTTCCCCCCTGCACCATGACTAGGGAAGGTTGTTTGCATTGAGTCATTAAAGTAAATGTTCTGATCAAAAATTATTGATCTGAGTTTCTCACACAATCAGTGAGCAGGTTGTGTTATGTGTGATCATGTCTGTTGATTAATTGTCGGTTGGATTTTTTTTCTTTTCTTCCTGCACCATGACTAGGGAAGGTTGTTTGGTTTGGTTAATATGGAGTATTGTTGGCACTTTGTCAGAGGGCTTTATGGTGCGGAACAGTGTACTCCTATTAGCTGCGTTGTTAGCCACCTCTTACTTGCCGTATTTTACGAGTTAGAATGCAAAAAAAAAAAAAAGCATACAGGATTGTGAATGTTATGCAAAACTCCTAAAAAAGTGCAGTTCCCCTTTAAAAAATTGTATTGATTTATTTTAAAACAACTGCGATGTTAGAAGTGCAATGTGGCGAAAGGCCGGTTTTATTACTTCAAAACTTTGTGAGTCTCCAGCAGACGTCTTCACTACACAACCGTGTTGTTCTTACACTTCCCTCTTTACTTTGAACAACTTTCCACTCTTCTTGTTTCTGATGTTTGCCCGCTTGGCCCCCATCACGTCTCCATCACGTCTCCATCACGTCTCCATCACGTCCCCATTACCGTCTTTGAAGATGCAGCAATAATAGCAGCTTTGCTTAATGCACGCTAACAGCTTGGCAAATTACCATCCCTTCTTCTCCGGCCAAAATCCTTTTTTTCCCCCCTCGCCTTCGTGCACAACTTCCTGCTATTTTTCTTTGTTTCCCCGTCAGACAAAAGCCTGATTCTGTGGTTCTATTGGACCGCTCAGGCGTATCATTGAATTAGTTTGCTGTTTCAACACGGGGATTTCATGGCTGCCTCGCACTCGCAGCTAAGACAAACACTTCTGTCTCCTGGGACTTGAATTAGCGGCAAGACTTCCCCAACTTCGTCTCAGAGCTCCTCTAGAGAGCAGGCCTGGACACAATTTGGACTTATATATGTATTCATACATATATATGTGTACATATTATATTACATAATTAACAAATAATATAATTGGATATTAATAGTATGTGAAAGTTTGACTCCTACCTTGTTTACTTCCTTAAAGTTTAGTAATCAATCAGAAATATCCAGCAGCTAATATGCGTGTGGAGAGTGTTTTGCATTTTTCCCATCATGCTTTGCAATGGATTTTGAAGGGCATAATTATGAATTGATTTATACTGCATGGACATTTTCTATAGTATCCACAAAGTGAGCAGGTTGTGTTATGTATGACCAAGTCTGTTGACATTTTGTTGGTTGGATTTTTTTAATTTTTTTTTGTCCACCATGACTAGGGAAGGTTGTTTGCATTGGGGCATAAAAGTAAATGTTATAATCGAAGGTTATTGACCTGAATCGTTTGCACTATCTGTGAGCAGGTTTGTTATGTGTGACCATGTCTGTTGACATTTTGTTAGTTGGATTTGTTTTTTTTGTTTTATTTGCACCATGACTAGGGAAGGTTGTTTGCATTGAGTCATTAAACTACCGTATTTTTTGGACTATAAGTCGCAGTTTTTTTTCATAGTTTATGAAAGTTGCATAATGTTTTTTTCCTTCTTTATCATGCATTTTCGGCAGGTGCGACTTATACTCCAAAAAATACGGTAAATGTTATGATCAAAGTTTATTGATCTGAGTTTCTCACACACTCAGTGAGCAGGTTTGTTATGTGTGACCATGTCTGTTGACATTTTGTTAGTTGGATTTGTTTTTTTTGTTTTATTTGCACCATGACTAGGGAAGGTTGTTTGCATTGAGTCATTAAACTAAATGTTATGATCGAAGTTTATTGATCTGAGTTTCTCACACAATCAGTGAGCAGGTTGTGTAATGTGTGATCATGTCTGTTGACATATTGTTGGTTGGATTTCCCCCCCCCCCCTGCACCATGACTAGGGAAGGTTGTTTGCATTGGGGCATAAAACTGAATGTTATAATCGAAGGTTATTGATCTGAATCGTTTGCACTATCAGTGAGCAGGTTTGTTATGTGTGACCATGTCTGTAGACATTTTGTTAGTTGGATTTGTTTTTTTTTGTTTTATTTGCACCATGACTAGGGAAGGTTGTTTGCATTGAGTCATTAAACTAAATGTTATGATCGAAGTTTACTGATCTGAGTTTCTCACACACTCAGTGAGCAGGTTGTGGTCTGTGTGATCATGTCTGTTGATATATCGTTGGTTGGATTCCCCCCCCCCCCCTGCACCATGACTAGGGAAGGTTGTTTGCATTGGGGCATAAAACTAAATGTTATAATTGAAGGTTATTGACCTGAATCGTTTGCACTATTAGTGAGCAGGTTTGTTATGTGTGACCATGTCTGTAGACATTTTGTTAGTTGGATTTGTTTTTTTTTGTTTTATTTGCACCATGACTAGGGAAGGTTGTTTGCATTGAGTCATTAAACTAAATGTTATGATCGAAGTTTACTGATCTGAGTTTCTCACACACTCAGTGAGCAGGTTGTGGTCTGTGTGATCATGTCTGTTGATATATCGTTGGTTGGATTCCCCCCCCCCCCCTGCACCATGACTAGGGAAGGTTGTTTGCATTGGGGCATAAAACTAAATGTTATAATTGAAGGTTATTGACCTGAATCGTTTGCACTATTAGTGAGCAGGTTTGTTATGTGTGACCATGTCTGTAGACATTTTGTTAGTTGGATTTGTTTTTTTTGCTTTATTTGCACCATGACTAGGGAAGGTTGTTTGCATTGGGGCATAAAACTAAATGTTACAATCGGATGCTATTGATCTGAATTTTTCGCACAATCAGTGAGCAGGTTGTGTTATGTGTGACCTTGTGTGATGACGTTTTGTTGGTTGGATTGTTTTTCCTTTTTTTTTGCACCATGACTAGGGAAGGTTGTTTGCACTGGGGCATAAAACTAAATGTTATCATATTAAGTTATTGACCCGAATTCCTCGCACAATCAATGAGCAGGTTGTGTTATGTGTGACAATGTCTGTTGACATTTTGTTTGTTGGATTTGTGTTGTTGTTGTTGTTGCACCATGACTAGGGAAAGTTGTTTGCATTGGGGAGTAAAACTAAATGTTATAATCGAAGGTTATTGATCTGAAGTTTTCACACAATCAGTGAGCAGGTTGTGTTATGTGTGACCATGTCTGTTGACATTTTGTTGGTTGAATTTTTTTATTTTGTATTATTTTATTTTATTTTTTTAAGTTATTGACCTGAATTCCTCACACAAACATTGAGCAGGTTACATTATGTATGACACTGTCTGTTGACATTTTGTTGGTTGAATTGTTTTTTTTGTTGCACTATGACTAAGGAAGGTTGTTTGCATTGGGGCATAAAACTAAATGTTACAATCAGATGCTATTGATCTGAATTTCTCGCACAATCAGTGAGCAGGTAGTATTATGTGCGACCATGTCTGTTGACATTTTGTTTGTTGGATTTGTGTTGTTGTTGTTGTTGCACCATGACTAGGGAAAGTTGTTTGCATTGGGGCATAAAACAAAATGTTGTACTCAAAGGTAATTGATCTGAGTTTTTCGCACAATCAGTGAGCAGGTTGTGTTATGTGTGACCTTGTGTGATGACGTTTTTGTTGGTTGGATTGTTTTTCTTTTTTTGCACCATGACTAGGGAAGGTTGTTTGCATTGGGGCATGAGACTAAATGTTATCATATTAAGTTATTGACCTGAATTCCTCGCACAATCAATGAGCAGGTTGTGTTATGTGTGACAATGTCTGTTGACATTTTGTTTGTTGGATTTGTGTTGTTGTTGTTGTTGCACCATGACTAGGGAAAGTTGTTTGCATTGGGGAGTAAAACTAAATGTTATAATCGAAGGTTATTGATCTGAAGTTTTCACACAATCAGTGAGCAGGTTGTGTTATGTGTGACCATGTCTGTTGACATTTTTTTGGTTGGATTTTTTTTTTGTTGCACCATGACTAGGTAAGGTTGTTTGCATTGGGGCATTAAACTAAATGTTGTACTCAAAGGTAATTGATCTGAATTTTTCTCACAATCAGTGAGCAGGTTGGTTTTATGTGTGACGATGTGTGTTGACATTTTGTTGGTTGGATTTTTTTTTTTTGCACCATGACTAGGGAAGGTTGTTTTAATCGGGGCATTAAACTAAATGTTATAATTGATGGGTATTGACCTGAATTTCTTGCATAATCAGTGAGCAGGTTGTGTTATGTGTGTCCATATTTTGTTGGTTGGATTACATGACTAGGGAAGGTTGTTTGCATTGGGGCATTAAACTAAATGTTGTAATCAAAGGTTATTGATCTGAGTTTCTCGCACAATCAGTGAGCAGATTGTGTTATGTGTGACCATGACTGTTGACATTTTGTTGGTTGGATTGTATTTTTATTTTTTTTGCACCATGACTAAGAAAGGTTGTTTGCCTTGGGGCATTAAACTAAATGTTGTAATGGAAGGTTATTGACCTGCATTTCTTGCAGAATCAGTGAGCAGTTTGTGTTATGTGTGACCATGTGTGTTGACATTTTGTTGGTTGAAATACATGACTCGGGAAGGTTGTTTGCATTGGGGCATTAAACTAAATGTTGTCATCAAAAGTTATTGATATGAACTTCTCACACAATCAGTGAGCAGGATGTGTTTTGTGTGACCATATCTGTTGACATTTTGTTGTTTGGATTTGTTTTTTTTTGCACCATGACTAGGGACAGTTGTTTGCATTGGGGCATTAAACTAAATGCTGTAATCAAAGGTTATTGATCTGAGTTTCTCGCACAATCCGTGAGCAGGTTGTGTTATGTGTGACCACGACTGTTGACTTTATATTGGTTGGATTTTTTTTTCCTTTTTTTGCACCATGACTAGGGACAGTTGTTTGCATTGGGGCATTAAACTAAATGTTGTATATCAAAGGTTATTGATCTGAGTTTCTCGCACAATCAGTGAGCAGGTTGTGTTATGTGTGACCATGACTGTTGACATTTTGTTGGTTGGATTTTTTTTTCTTCCTTTTTTTGCACCATGACTAGGGAAGGTTGTTTTAACCGGGCATTAAACTAAATGTTATAATTGATGGGTATTGACCTGAATTTCTTGCACAATCAGTGAGCAGGTTGTGTGTGACATTTTGTTGTTTGGATTTGTTTTTTTTTTGCACCATGACTAGGGACAGTTGTTTGCATTGGGGCATTAAACTAAATGTTGTAATCAAAGGTTATTGATCTGAGTTTCTCGCACAATCAGTGAGCAGGTTGTGTTATGTGTGACCATGACTGTTGACATTTTGTTGGTTGGATTTTTTTTTCTTCCTTTTTTTGCACCATGACTAGGGAAGGTTGTTTTAACCGGGCATTAAACTAAATGTTATAATTGATGGGTATTGACCTGAATTTCTTGCACAATCAGTGAGCAGGTTGTGTGTGACATTTTGTTGTTTGGATTTGTTTTTTTTTTGCACCATGACTAGGGACAGTTGTTTGCATTGGGGCATTAAATTAAATGTTGTAATCAAAGGTTATTGATCTGAGTTTCTCGCACAATCAGTGAGCAGGTTGTGTGTGACATTTTGTTGTTTGGATTTGGGGTTTTTTTGCACCATGACTAGGGACAGTTGTTTGCATTGGGGCATTAAACTAAATGTTGTAATCAAAGGTTATTGATCTGAGTTTCTCGCACAATCAGTGAGCAGGTTGTGTTATGTGTGACCATGACTGTTGACTTTATATTGGTTGGATTTTTTTTTTGCATCAAACTAAATGTTGTAATGGAAGGTTATTGACCTTTGATGGTGACAAAACATTGCAATCTCCCTGTGGGCTAGAGTCCTTATTGAACTCGTTTCGGAGGCTAATTTGAAGACATCGCTGATCCCATTTTGGACACCGCTGCTTTAGAGGTACGTGATATATTTATTGTGGTTCTAAAGCTTGACTTCGTCTCGAGAGGCAAACCACGGAATTCTCGAGTGAATTCCTCCAAAGTAAACTTGCTCATCAAAGCAATTAAAAACACAAATCCGTTGCGGTATCCGGAAACTTCGCCATTCAGGGAGTCGGGCCCCCTCTCTCTCCCGATGACCCCTTGAAGGTGAAGCCTCGCGCGCGGCGATCCGTCCCGTGAATACTAAAATATCGTCGGGATTAAACATTTTCTCTCTTCCGGCCACGATCTAATCAGTTGTCTCGCCGAGCTGTCTGGCTGCAGTAATCCCCGGGGCCCGCTATCTCGCTGACTGGCACGGCAAAAGACGCCTGGCACGCCGCTCTGGAACTATTCAAGCTCGTACAATCCCAGCGGTGCTTCCTCGCGCTTTTCCACGCAGTCTTGCCGCGTGTTAAGACTTTCGAGAGAGGAGCTTTGTAGACAGTCGCCAAAGTGATTTTCTTCTTGAATATGTCGCATGTGTAGCGTTCATTTCCTTTTTGCTGTTAAGTACACGACTGAGGCCTTGTTCACACGCCCATTTTTTCTCCCATGTGTGACCTGTGTCGGATTTATTTCATGTCAATGTCAGCGGTGCCATTCCTCTTTTCTTATGTGGATACACAGGGCATCCAGAAAGGATTCAGTTTTTTTTTGGTCTAAAATGCTATATATTCATTTTTGTCCTCAAAATTCTACACACAATTCCCCATATATATTTTTTTAAATACATATTTTTTTGCAAATGTAATAAAAATACGAATTCACAGCCGTCATTCAATGCTTGGTGGATGCACCTTTGGCAGCGATTACAGCCTGACGTCTTTTTGAATACGATGCCACAAGCTTGGCACACCTATCTTTGGGCACCGCTCAAGCTCCATCAAACAGATGTGTGCCTTTCCAAATCATGTCCAGCCAACAGAATTGACCACAAGTGGACCCCAGTTAAGCAGTAGGAACATTTCAAGGATAGTCAGTTGGCCTCAACTCACTTTTGTGCTTCATGGCAAAGGCTGTGAATACTTATGTACATGTGAGTTCTTAGTTTTTTACATTTTTGATGAATAAAAAAAATAAATAAATAAAAATAAAAAATCATTGTCATTATGGGGTATTTTGTGTAGAATTTTGAGGACAAAAATGAATTTATTCCATTTTGGCTGTAACATAAACATTTTTGGAAAAAGTGACGAGCTGTGAATACTTGCACTGTAAAAGGAATACGTATGTGATGTGACAACAATGTGAATCTGACCAATCTTAGTCTAAGACTAGATCTGACTAACCAAAGTCTAAGAATGATATGACCAATCAAAGTGTAAGACTAGATCTGGCCAATCCAAGCCTAAAACTAGATCTGACCAATTAAGTCTAAGACGAGGTCTGGCCAGTCTAAGACTAGATAAGACCAATCTAAGTCTAAGACTTGATCTGGCCAGTCTAAGAATAAATCTGACCAATCTAAGTGTAAGACTTGATCTGGCCAGTCTAAGACTAAAACTAGATCTGACCAATTTAAAAAATACATACATACATACATACATACATACATACATATATATATACAC